>NW_020673279.1:0-1080 GCF_002925995.2 Terrapene triunguis | reverse complement strand
CCCGCTGCCCATTGGAATTCTGGGTCGAGCCCCCAATGCCTTCTGGGTAAAAAAATGTGGCGAGGGTGCTTTTGGGTAACTGTCGTCATCCGTCAGTCACTACCGCCCTGCCTCCCTCCCTGAAAGCGCCGGCGGGAAATCAGTTCGCGCACTTTTTGATCAGTGACAGCGCGGACGCCACAGCACTGCGATCATGGATCCCGCTGCGACCATCGCTGCAGTTGTGGCCGTTCTCAACGCCTCGCACCTTATCATACACCTTACCCTGAGGCAGATGCAGAGTAATCAGGCGAGGAGGCTACGGCACCGCCGTGAGGGCCTGAAGTCGGAGAGTAGCACAGAGCTGTCAGAAACCACGAGCCCCAGCGCCCAGGACATCACTGTGGCAATGGGGCATGTGGATTTTGTTGAACGGCGATTCTGGGCCCGGGAAACAAGCACGGACTGGTGGGACCGCATAGTGCTTCAGGTCTGGGATGAATCCCAGTGGCTGCGAAACTTTCACATGCGGAAGGGCACTTTCCTGGAACTTTGTGACTTGCTGTCCCCTGCCCTGAAGCGCAAGGACACCCGCATGCGAGCAGCCCTGACTGTCCAGAAGCGAGTGGCCATAGCCCTCTGGAAGCTTGCAACGCCGGACAGCTACCGGTCAGTCGCGAACCACTTTGGCGTGGGCAAATCTACCGTGGGGGTTGTTGTCATGCAAGTAGCCAAGGCAATTGTCAAGGTACTGCTGTCAAAGGTAGTGACCCTGGGAAACGCGCAGGCCATCATAGATGGCTTCGCTGCGATGGGATTCCCAAACTGCGGTGGGGCTATAGATGGGACTCACATCCCTATCCTGGGACCGGGCCACCAGGCCAGCCAGTACATCAATAGAAAGGGCTACTTTTCAATGGTGCTGCAAGCACTGGTGGACCATCGGGGACAGTTTACAAACATCTACGTCGGATGGCCGGGCAAGGTTCATGACGCTCGCGTGTTCAGGAACTCTGGTCTGTTTAGACGGCTGCAGGAAGGTATTTACTTCCCGGACCACAAGATAACTGTTGGGGATGTGGAGATGCCTACAGTGATCCT
>NW_020673278.1:0-1342 GCF_002925995.2 Terrapene triunguis | reverse complement strand
TGCAGACGAAACTCTTTTCAGGTACCCCCTCCAGGATTATGTACATGTCACGGCTTCCACATCCAGTCATCTTCATTGTGTCTTCCACTGCTGCCTCTGTATCTGTCATAGCCTTTTCACCTAAAACCTGTTAGTCCGGGAAACACAAACCAAACCACAATACCACCACCCACAACAAAACAAACCCCCAATGAGCACCAGAACACTGCCAGAATACCACACATTCCCTTCACTAGCCTGTCTATTCCTCTGCCTAGCTCTCTTAGGGTATGTCTACACTACGAGAGTAGTTCGATTTTAGTTAAATCGAATATGTGCAATCGATATTAGAAAGTCGAACGTATGTGTCTACACTAAGGACAGTAATTCGACTTTGTCAGTCCACACTACCAGGGAAAGCGTCGACATTGGAAGCAGTGCACTGTGGGCAGCTATCCCACAGTTCCCGCAGTCCCCGCCGCCCATTGGAATTCTGGGTCGATCCGCCAATGCCTTCTGGGTAAAAAAATGTGGCGAGGGTGCTTTTGGGTAACTGTCGTCATCCGTCAGTCACTACCGCCCTCCCTCCCTCCCTCCCTGAAAGCGCCGGCGGGAAATCAGTTCGCGCACTTTTTGATCAGTGACAGCGCGGACGCCACAGCACTGCGATCATGGATCCCGCTGCGACCATCGCTGCAGTTGTGGCCGTTCTCAACACCTCGCAGCTTATCATACACCTTTCCCTGAGGCAGATGCAGAGAAATCTGGCGAGGAGTCTACGGCACCGCCGTGAGGGCCTGAAGTCGGAGAGTAGCACAGAGCTGTCAGAAACCACGAGCCCCAGCGCCCAGGACATCACTGTGGCAATGGGGCATGTGGATTTTGTTGAACGGCGATTCTGGGCCCGGGAAACAAGCACGGACTGGTGGGACCGCATAGTGCTTCAGGTCTGGGATGAATCCCAGTGGCTGCGAAACTTTCGCATGCGGAAGGGGACTTTCCTGGAACTTTGTGAGTTGCTGTCCCCTGCCCTGAAGCGCAAGGACACCCGCATGCGAGCAGCCCTGACTGTCCAGAAGCGAGTGGCCATAGCCCTCTGGAACCTTGCAACGCCGGACAGCTACCGGTCAGTCGCGAACCACTTTGGCGTGGGCAAATCTACCGTGGGGGTTGTTGTCCTGCAAGTAGCCAAGGCAATCGTCAAGGTACTGCTGTCAAAGGTAGTGACCCTGGGAAACGCGCAGGCCATCATAGATGGCTTCGCTGCGATGGGATTCCCAAACTGCGGTGGGGCTATAGATGGGACTCACATCCCTATCCTGGGACCGGGCCACCAGGCCAGCCAGTACATCAATAGAAAGGG
>NW_020673277.1:0-1250 GCF_002925995.2 Terrapene triunguis | reverse complement strand
TTTTAAATCTGTAATAGAATGACCAGGGAGATTGAAGTGTTCACTTATTGGCTTTTGTATGTTACCATTCCTGATGGACTACAAGCTGTCAGGAACAGTATCCCTGATGAGGCCACAGCACGCCTGGTGGCTGAGCTTTGTGTCTTTGTCCTCACCCACAACCACTTCAGATTTGGGGACAACTTATACCTTCAAGTCAGTGGCATTGCTATGGGTACCCGCATGGCCCCACAGTATGCCAACATTTTTATGGCTGACTTAGAACAACGCTTCCTCAGCTCTCGTCCCCTAGTGCCCCTCCTCTACTTGCGCTACATTGATGACATCTTCATCATATGGACCCACGGAAAGGAGGCCCTTGAAGAATTCCACCTGGACTTCAACAATTTCCACCCCACCATCAACCTCAGCCTGGACCAGTCCACACAAGAGATCCACTTCCTGGACACTACAGTGCAAATAAGTGATGGTCACATAAACACCACCCTATACCGGAAACCTACTGACCGCTATATGTACCTACATGCCTCCAGCTTCCATCCAAGACACATCACACGATCCATTGTCTACAGCCAAGCCCTAAGATACAACCGAATTTGCTCCAACCCCTCAGACAGAGACAAACACCTACAAGATCTTTATCAAGCATTCTTAAAACTACAATACCCACCTGGGGAAGTGAGGAAACAGATTGACAGAGCAAGAGGGGTACCCAGAAATCACCTACTACAGGACAGGCCCAACAAGGACAATAACAGAACACCACTGGCCATCACATACAGCCCCCAGCTAAAACCTCTCCAGCACATTATCCACGATCTACAACCTATCCTGGAAAATGATCCCTCACTCTCACAGACCTTGGGAGGCAGGCCAGTCCTCGCTTACAGACAACCCCCCAACCTGAAGCAAATACTCACCAGCAACTACACACCACACCACAGAAACACCAACCCAGGAACCAATCCCTGTAGCAAACCTCGTTGCCTATTCTGTCCCCATATCTACCCTGGCGACACCATCAGAGGACCCAACCACATCAGCCACACCATCAAGGGCTCATTCACCTGCACATCTACTAATGTTATATATGCCATCATGTGCCAGCAATGCCCCTCTGCCATGTACATTGGCCAAACCGGACAGTCCCTCCGCAAAAGAATAAATGGACACAAATCGGACATCAGGAATGGTAACATACAAAAGCCAGTAAGTGAACACTTCAATCTCCCTGGTCATTCTATTACAGA
>NW_020673276.1:0-2276 GCF_002925995.2 Terrapene triunguis | reverse complement strand
CTTTGTACAGGCCTAGTATCATTTTACAGATGGGGAAAACTGAGGCACAGCATGGGGTAGAAACCTGCCTAGGACTTGCTGCAGTCAGGAATAGAAGCTACCACACACACACACATCCCATCAACCCCAATTCCTGTCCCCTGAGCAGGCCACTGTGTCCTGAAATTAAATGCAGACTTAGACAACAGATCTGAGAATTTCTATAAACCTGCCTGACATCACTGACAGCCAATCAGAAATCTCCACATGTGTCCAAGGCTGTAAGGTGTCTTGATTTTTGTTTGGGTTTTTTCCCTGGTTAATGTTCTAAGCTGGCTTGTCCTCTCCAGCACAGGAAGGGTTAAGCTGATAGGAAATCCATGACCTTGATGCTGCACCTGATTCTCCTGATGGCATTCCGCAATGGGCGGAAAGGGAAGGGCTGGTCTCAGCTGAGAAAATACCCTTATCCTGCTCTCAGCTGGGCTGGAAGGAACCTACTGGGAGCACAAATCACAGGCCATGGTATCCCTTCAGTGTGCACAGTCCTTCATGGGAGAGTCTCCTTCTACCACACTACTGTCCCAGGCACGCAGTTTTGCTTTCTCTGTGGCCCTCTAATACAGGGGTCGGCAACCTTTCAGAAGTGGTGTGCCGAGTCTTCATTTATTCACTCTGATTTAAGGTTTCGCGTGTCAGTAATATATTTAAATGTTTTTAGAAAGTCTCTTTCTAGAAGTCTATAATATATAACTAAATTATTGTTGTATGTAAAGTAAATAAGGTTTTAAAAATGTTTAAGAAGCTTCATTTAAAATTAAATTAAAATGCAGCGCCCCCCGGACCGGTGGCCAGGACCCGGGCAGTGTGACTGCCACTGAAAATCAGCTCACGTGCTGCCTTTGGCACGCATACCATAGATTGCCTACCCCTGCTCTAATATGTCAACTTTCCCTGTGAAACACCAATGCTGTGCATTGATAGTGGGCAAAGTGCTACTCGCACATATTCACCACGGCATCCTGCTCTTCAATAGCTGCTTGGATCAAGGTGCAGGATGCTGTGGTGGCTGTGCTGCAATTAGATCCAGGTTGTGCAAACTCAGAGCAGCCCTTGGGCTCCTGGTCACTTGCTAACATGGTTTAGTTGGGTGCAGTGGTAGTGCATGCCTGCTGCATATGCCAGCTTTTGCCAGGCACAGAAAGTAGTGCTTTGGAGAGCTTTTTCATCTTGGGTTTTTATTTATTTATTTATTTATTTATTTATTTTAAACTGAGACTCTGTATACCGGGAACTCCTCGCTTCAGGAAAAAATCAGAGGTTAGCAAAGAATTCAGAAAAGGAGCTCCCACTCTGGGCTATTGAGGGTGACTGAGCCCCCACAGACTCCTGTGGTGCTCAGACAAGTCACACACAGCGTTCTCAGGTTCTAGGTCAAAACTGTCCAGGGTGCAGGTTTTTTAAGCTCTCTGTGGGTTTGCTGACCTCATGGGCTGGATCTCACTGTGCTCCATCCTCCGCTTCTCTAACCACAGCTTCATCTTGTCTGTTCACCCATGCTGGCCACAGCCGGGGAAAGAGCCTTCTGCTCTGCAGCTCATGGAAGTCTGGGCCAGTCTCCCCATGTCCCCTCACTGACTCTACCAAATCTAAACATATTTTTTCTGTGTCTTATTTTTCCCCCTTCCTTGGCTGTTCTCTGCTGAAGCTGGATTATTTAACCCTAAGCATTCTGGGACATTGTGTGACATCTATATGAGCCTAATCCTGCAGGGTTGTGAGTGGTTTCAGCTCCCATTGACTTAATAGGAGTGGAGGGTCCCCAGCCCCTTCCAGAGGATACTCAGGCCCTACAGGATCTCTAGAGATCTACTTTATAGAGACCCACATTTGTGCCTTGCTAACCATCCGGGCTGTACCCTTGTCTCTGCAGCCTTCAGCAGTAAGTGATGCCAGGGGGCCAGCTGTAATGATGGCTGGAGTAACTGAGCCCTGGACTGCTGAGTGTGCAGAATTTCCACCGCAGTGAACACAATTAGCGGTGATCTTAGCTGTTCTGGAGCTTGAGGTTGATTGGGGGGGGGGGGGGGCACGGTGGAGCCAACGGGTTTCTGAGCGAGAGAGAGGTGGGTAAGCAAAGACAAACCCAGTATTTTGGATCCTCTCCCAGCATCGTGAGCTAATGGCTCTGGCAGTGAGGAAGCTTCGGCCTGGGAGGATTTCCTGATGTTGCTTCTAGGTTCTTGTAGTGCCTGTAGAGATGGCTTTTCATCCTCCGCAGCCTATCAGTGGCTCCT
>NW_020673275.1:0-5125 GCF_002925995.2 Terrapene triunguis | reverse complement strand
TAGAGATCCACAGTGTGTGCTTCACTTATCCAGCTAATACAATCACATCTGATTTATATGGATTAAGATACCAAATGTGAAGGCAACTGGTTAATATTATCCAATTCAGTGCAAAACATGTTCTTTCCGTATAGTGTATCTGAAACCATTGACATTTTGTAAAGGCTAGTAGTTATTACCAAAAATTCTGACTCTCTAAAGTTAATCACAAAATAAATTTTGTAAAATAAGAGTACAACTAATTTTATACTGGACACCTTTAAAAGTACTTTAATAAAAATTTTATAATAAAGAAAGAATTTGTAAAGATAGATTCATGACAGGTTCTCTATGGTTTGATCCTCTTTTTGTTGAAGAATAGGGGAAACTTCCTTCGATGGATGCAGGCTCATGTCCTATATGATTAAGGGATGTATACTTTAGAAGTAATGGGAAACGTTACCTTTTACATTTAGGTCATCTACCTATTACATTAAGCCCACATTAATAAAGATTATTTCTTATTTCTGCTTTCTTAAAGGATGAGAGTGATACAGATTTGCTGGGTTTTTTTTAGTTCATTGGTAGAAACAAGCCGTGGATTTTTAAAGAAAACTTCATGAATATAGAAGTGTAGTTAGATCAAAATGAAGATAAGAATATGAACACATGCATGCATATACATAGGCATAATATATGATTTATTTTTAATTGTTAGAAAGCTTTTTTCACATTTAGTATTGGTGTTGCTGATTAAGCATGACCTAAATTTATAAAAATATCGTAATTTTTCAGTATTATTGGAATCAGTGATAAATAATATCCAGGTAGCATAACACTTTATTCAAACACATGAACTTTATTTACAAGTTGGATTGTTTTGGAAGTTGATCTCTTACAGGTTAAATGGTTCATTTATGATTTGTCTGAAAACCAAGAGCTTGTTCCCCCTATTATTAGTTCAAATTCATATCTGGAGAAAATGAAAAATAAATAGATTTGTTAGGAAATTAATTTTAATTTTTTTCTATTTTTAACAGCCTATTTGCATTTGTAGAATTTTTCAGTTAAAAGAGCTAAGTGAAGTTATAGAGGATGAGGATTATGAATATCTTGAATGTTGCTAGGAGGCATTTACAGTGTCATTCCTTTGAACTTCATGTCTGCAGGAGAGTTGAATGCTTTTTTCTTTGCAGGAAAGCTTTTCTGCTTAGTTTCAGTAGATTAAAATCCTAAATTTCTTTCATTCTAGGATTTATGTAAAGGCATTCTCAGAAATGAACCTATAGCCTCCCCTTTATCACTGTATTAAAATAACTGGAAAATAAAAAGGTTATAGTTTGACCTACATACAATGACTATATTCTAATTCAGTGGTTCCCAAAGTGGGGTTCGCGAACCCCTGGGGGTTCGCAGAACGTTTCAGGGGGTTCGAAAGAAAAATTTCATTAATGGCGGCCAGAGGACTCTGCTGGGACCCAGTTGCAGGGCAGACAGCCCGAGCCCCAGGGAGAGCGGGGCCGGGTAGTTTGAGCCGGCAGCCCGAGCCCTCCCCTGTCAGCGGGGAAGCCGGCAGCCCAAGCCTCGTGGAGAGTGGGCAGTTTGAGTCGCCAGCCCTCCCCTGTCAGCAGGGGAGCCGGCAGCCCGAGCCTTGGGGAGAGTGGGGCCGGGCAGTTGGGGCAGGCAGCCCGAGTCCCGGCGGTCAGTGGGGGAGCCGGCAGCCCGAACCACAGTGCTCCGCGCAGGGCTGGCAGCCTGAGCCCCAGGGAGAGCGGGGCCGGGCAATTGGGGCCAGCAGCCCGAGCCCTACCCCGTCAGCAGGGGAGCCGGCAGCCTGAACCCCAGCGCTCTGCGCGGGGCTGGCAGCCCGAGCCCCAGGGAGAGCGGGGCCGGGCAGTAGGGGCTGGCAGCCCGAGCCCCGCCCCCATCAGCGGGGGAGCCGGCAGCCCGAACCCCAGCCCCAGCCCCAGGAATTTGCCAAATCTCATCTAAAGCCAGAACCACAGCCCTTCTTGTTACCACCAGCCACAACCTCACCCGAAATTAGAGGTGGGTGAAAAATACCAAGCATTTTTCACAGAAAGTTTTGAATTTTTTTCACATTTTTCAAAATTCCCCAAGAAAAATTTACAAAAAACTGAAACGGAAAAATGGTCCATTTTCAAAAACTGTTTTCATGAAACATTTTCTGATTTTTGAAAACCAAAAATGAATTTATTTTTATTCGAAAACATTTTTTTTAAAACAAAAGCCAAAAAAACATTTTACAGAAACATTTTTGGTTTCTGGTTTTTCTATGTTCGTTAAAAAAAGTTTCAATTAAAAATATTTTTCAGAGGTTCATAGATTCCGGGCCCGGCAGTTGGGGCATCCATCACACTGAGGAAATTTAAACTTAAATCCCTGAAAATATTCATTTTTAGGAGGGGGTTCACGAGATTTCACAATTTAGTGAAAGGGGTTCGCGGGCTGTTAAAGTTTGGGAACCACTGTTCTAATTGTTAAAAGAGTTTGCATGAATGTTATTAAGATGACATTTGGTACTGAAGTTTTCCTTTCACATAGATACAATAAGTGTGTGTTGTGTATATTCTCATTTCAGATTTAGTTGCTGAGTGTGTGTGTGGAGTGCATGTGCACACACAGATGCAAAATATGCACAGTACTTTTTGGAATCCAGCATCTAGTAATGCAGAATATACCCCAATTCTCTGCTGGTGTATACTGGCCTCGCTCCACTGACTTCAATGGAGCTATGCTGATTTACACCAACAGAGGATCTTGTCCCCTGCATGCCTTGATAGAAATCCTTTTTTTGTACTGAGAGCACACAGTACTTTTTGCTAACCTGTTTCAATAGAGTAAACTATACAAACCTGACATCATCCTCTCTGAAACACTGTACTTCTGAATTTACCTTGCATGATATGCACTTTTGTTGTTTTTGTATATGCAAGATACATTGCATTAAGAACACCCGAGTAAAATGAGAATTAACAAAAATAGGATCCTGGGGTCCCTTCTGAGTGTATAGACACGTTCAGTGCAATTCCTTATGGAAACCATGGCGGGGGGAAAGCATAGGTGTAGTTTGACTTCTATAATTTTTTTTTTGGAGAGGGGGGAGCTCTAGTAGGCCAATGGGGCTTCTTGTGGGGGAGGCGGGGTGCAAATTCCACGCTTGCCTGTGGCTTTCAGTTTGGTGGGGATCATGCCCCCTGTCCTCCCCCACAAACTATGTCCATTGGGGAAAGGACAGGATTTGTCTCTCTCAAAGGGGCAGGGCAGCTGATTGTATAAAATCAAAACAGGTATCACACAGAGCTATCTGAGATGGAGCAGTTTCCAGGTGGGCTCATGGAAAGAAATGTACAAATAAGAGAGAAAACAAATTTCCCCCTCCTATTATCCTCCTTCCCCCTTGCTTCCCCTCCCCCACAAATATCCACAGGTGATATCAGATTTAGTAATATCAAATCAAATTATTTGACTTATTTGTGTGGAATCATCACAGTTTTTTTGGGAGGGAGATGGGCAAGAAATGACATTTTCTGCAATTTGGCAAGATATAAAAAAGCCTTCACCATTGGCTTTCTGCTTAATTTTGAGAAAGTCCTACAATTAAGATTGGGTAGCTAGACATCCAACCCAAGGTAGGGTTATTGGAGAATTGGACCCTTTGCTTTTCAAGTTAAATCTTTCTTTTCCAAGCATATAGTATATGACCTCTGTCCCAGAAGTCTGAGTTATTTCTGAAGTGTCCAAATCTTGCTTTGCCTTCAGATCATATTGTATAGCTTTATTCCACAACTACAGTCTTCCTTATTTTCCTAATTCTGTAGTATTCAAGTCGCAAATGGAAAAGAGAATGTAACAAGTGCAACACATTCCCCACATTAGCTGGAAAAGATGGTGCATGTGTGTTTCCCATGCTATATAATCAATAAGGAGCTGATTTCCGAGGTGTAAATGCAAAATTCAGCACTCTGAGACATCATGTGGCTTTTTTTAAATAAGGGTTTGAGATCCATATGCAAATAGATTCCAGTCACTATATATTTAGGCATTTTGCTATCTTTACAGATATATAACTAATTATCCAAGTACAATTTCATGAATGCTGGAAATACTCATTTTAATTTACTGTGTCAGAACACTGTGTATAAGAGAGCAAAACAGAATGGAAATTGCTTAGGCCAAATGTCATGTGGAATGTTTTGCAGTGTTCTGAAAGTCAGGTTGTACTCTTTCTGGAACGAGGCGCGGCCCAAGTGCCTTAACAAAATGAGAAAGCCATGTTGTAATATGTCATTCGCTTCACTGAGCCCTATATAACCCTAATTTCACTCAATTACAGTACATATTGATCAGGCATATAACATTCCTAGACTGGCTGTAATTTGGGAATGAGACAATCAGAGACAATATGTGTGAAACCAAGCCCCCCTCCTCCCTTCAGAGAAACCCATGAGAGGGGGCCATATGATAGGAAAACTCAGCAAAGGGAACCTTGCAGAGTTGTCTCCAAATAGATGGGGTAAAGGTTGGGTTTACCATTCTTCCTAGCAAAGGCAAAGGGGTTTCTGACCCCAGAATCCATATATTCTCCCAAAATCTACATAGATATCTGGATGGAAACCTCTGTTCATTCCATGGGGGCAAACGCCACCCATCAATTTGAGGAAAACTGCAGAGCTTTCCTGGATGAGTTTTTCTTTCATCTGGTTTATTCTTGAACTTTCTGCAGGATAGGTTTATTCTCCCTTTAAACCCTGATGGTAACTGCATGAGTGACGAACAGTATTCATTTGGATCTGCATGGTCTGTCAGTACAATCAACACATGCACCAGTTGGAAATGTATTTGCTAACATTTTACCTATCCTTAGGGTGACCACATTTTCCCAAAGGGAAAACAGGACACCCCCAGGCTGGCCCGAGCTCCCCCTCACCACCCCCCGCATACAAGGCTGGCCTGAGCCCTCCCTGCCTCCTGCCCACGGGGGGCCAGACTCAGGACCACTCCCCACTGGCACCCGTGGCCGGCCTGAGCCCCCCAGCTGCCCACCCGTGACCCCCTCCCCCCACATGTGGGGCTGGTCTGAGCCCCCCTGCTGCCCTCCTGCGTGGGGGGCTGGTCCTCCAAG
>NW_020673274.1:0-2676 GCF_002925995.2 Terrapene triunguis | reverse complement strand
TCAGTCCTGGGGCCGGTTTTGTTCAATATCTTCATTAAAGATCTGAAGGATGGCATGCACTGCACCCTCAGCAAGTTTGCGGATGACACTAAACTGGGAGGAGTGGTAGATACCCTGGAGGGTAGGGATAGGATACAGAGAGACCTAGACAAATTAGAGGATTGGGCCAAAAGAAATCTGATGAGGTTCAACAAGGACAAGTGCAGAGTCCTGCACTTAGGACGGAAGAATCCCATGCATGGCTACAGATTAGGGACCGAATGGCTAGGCAGCAGTTCTGCAGAAAAGGACCTGGGGATTAGAATGGACGAGAAGCTGGATATGAGTCAACAGTGTGCCCTTGTTGCCAAGAAGGCTAATGGCATTTTGGGCTGTATAAGTAGGGGCATTTCCAGCAGACTGAGGGACGTGATCATTCCCCTCTATTCGACATTGGTGTGGCCTCATCTGGGGTACTGTGTCCAGTTTTGAAGGATGTGGAAAAATTAGAAAGAGTCCAGTGGAGGGCAACAAAAATGATTAGGGGGCTGGAGCACATGACTTACGAGGAGAGGCTGAGGGAACTGGGATTGTTTAGTCTTCAGAAGAGAAGAATGAGGGGGGATTTGATAACTGCTTTCAACTACCAAGAGGATGGATCTAGACTGTTCTCAGTGGTGGCAGATGACAGAACAAGGAGCAATGGTTTCAAGTTGCAGTGGGGGAGGTTTAGTTTGAATATTAGGAAAAACTTTTTCACGATGTAAGCAGAGTTAGGATGAGCGCTATCCTGATATCTGGTGGTGAATTATGTCAACTGTGGAAAAGAACTTCAGGGGCTGATCTCGTTTGCATGGACACACCCACCCTGCCTAGCATAAGCCTACAGCAGCCCTAATGGTCACTTTGGCTGCTGTGGGATCCCCAGTTTCTCTGTTATTGGGGCAGGAAGGATAAAGTGTTGTTACCCTGATTATGTAAATCAAGGACAGTGGGACTGTTTTATGACAGAGGGACTTGCCATCAACTAAGTAGCACGCACTAGGCAAGGGACATGGGTTCCAAACCCCAGTGAATTGAAGGAGATTGGGGGTAGGTGTTCTGCCCTAGGGCTGGAATGCCAATTGCATTCCTGCCTCTGCTGTGGAATAGCAAAGCTAATTTTGATTCTATTAGGAATCTAGTTACAGGCTGCTGAGCTGAATTTAGTTTGGGCTGATGGTGCACCAGCACCAAGGCTCCCCTGTTACAAGCTGAAATCACTACTGTTGTGGTCAAAGACACCCACGCAGTGATTTTAGTTCAAAGACTCAAGCCTGAGGCCAGTTTATTGACATACATACCAGTGCACTGGGGTGCAGTCCGAAGACTGACACCCCGAGGACCGCTCGCAGGCGGGCTTTTATTTCGTCAAACCGCAAGCAAAGTACAAACAATACATCATGAGTTAAGAAATTAGGGTTGGGGTCAGTCGCCCCCCGCAGGTACCTTCCTTATTAATTTTCCGAGAAGTGGGTGTTTATTTGGGTAGAGGGGCGCTTGGTGGTTTTCCCCAGGGGTGGTACTTGGCACCAGTTTGGGTACATTTCTCAAGACACGTTATTTTCCGGGGTCTTTTGGTTAAAGATTGGGGGGGGTTTCTATGGGACGCCTAAAGAGGATCTATGATTGGCTATTTTTGCAGATAGCTGTAATCACGGAGTGGGTCACAGATCACCCATAGGAGAAGCTGCATGAGTTAAGAAATTGCATTTAGCTAAAGTTACCTATTGCTTCACACAAGTGGTTATTATATTTCATTAGTCATGAACATATTTCATTAGTGCTGCTGCTGGGGCTTTTTTTTATTCTTTCCCTCCTTGCCCCACCCCCCTCCCCTGGTCATGACCCTTGACCGAGTTTGGCAGAGAATTGTGCAGTCTAGTCTAGCTCAGGCTTTAGGCCTGCCCTACTCTGTGTAAAGGCCATCAGCATAACAGATCTCTGTTGGAGGGTTTATTTCAGGGCCCACAGATTCAAAGCTCTGGCTATCAAAAAGAAGGCCCCCCTGCTCTATTTCCCCACAATTTCCCTCCTCTGATGCCCTATAGGCATCACTACTTTCATTAAACAAAGGGGCCATAGGACAGTATTCGGATTTAGAAATGACACTAAGGTGCTCTATTTCCCCACACTACAGAGCTATAATTACTAAGAGCTTAAATCACTGAGTACTGTGTTAAGTAGTGGGGGAGGGGCTAAAGATATATTGCTGAGTGGCTGGTGGAGAGGAGCAGAGCAGTTTGTGGGATGGCTGGAATAGCTTATGGGACAGCTGGTGGAGCAGAGTGGAGTGGCTGGTGGGACGACTAGTGGAGCAGAGCGGAGTGGCTCACAGTGAAGGTTGCAGCAGAACCCCACGGAGAGGTGGGGCAGTTGGCCTCGGACCACGTAAGGTGCATCTTAAACTCTCATCCCATTTCCACCCAGGCTGGGAGGTAAAACTCTGCAGATAAACTTTTGAACTCTGGGACAGCACTGACCAGGGACAGAGACTTTTGGGTTGTTGGACTTTGGATGATTTTGGGGTTGCTGGATTCAAGAACCCAAGGGAAAGGACACGGCCTAATTTGCTGGGGTTGGTTTATGAACCCTAGTTGTGGTGTTTTCTCAATTTAATGCTGATATCGTTTACCTCATGTTATTAAAGATTTTCTG
>NW_020673273.1:0-5450 GCF_002925995.2 Terrapene triunguis | reverse complement strand
AGATGGAGTCTGGGGGTTCAGATAGGCCCAGAGCAAAAGAGCTTCATTGACACTTTGGCCTTCCACTCTCCCGAGTTACCTGGTAGCTATGCCCAGAGGCCCCCAACAATCCCTCCTTTGAGAACACTCAACAAACCTTTGTCAGAGTTTTCTCATACTCTAAAGACAAAATGCGATTAAGCTCCATACAATCAGGATTATCAATGAGAGGGTATAAAGGAACCTCTGGGGAGGGGGAGGTACAAATCTTACCTATGAGCACTTTACAGCAAATGAGCAAAAGAACAAGAACAAAACATATCACCACACCTGTGAGCAAGATGCGAACAATGCTTCCCCCTATATCTTTTAGTTCCCCTAAACCAGGTATCCAACCCCAAGGGGAATCCAAAATAGTGGGTTCCCCTTCCTGGGCCTTCCACTGGTTAAAGGCCCGTTCAGCTGACAAGATGTGCTTGTTAATGTCCTGTGAAAACTCTGGGACATAGGTACAACACTCTTCTCCAATAAGGGCACAGACCCCGCCTCGCGAGGCTAACACATAATCTAGGGCCTGTCAGTTCTGTAAAGCCAGCAGTCAAAGCTGGTACAGCTCAGAATTTATGCTTCTCTATGGCTAGGGTATCATAGGCAAACTTAAATCGTCAGAGGTGCTACTGCTAGTAACCATCCACCTTTGACAAAAGTCTGACCAATTTTGAGGTACTACTCTCCAGGGCAATTCCGCTGAATGATGGGGAGTCTGGGCACATATCCAACAGTTGGAGAGATTGAACTCACGGGCAAAGGCAATTTTCAGGGCCTCATATGTGTTGGTAGCCATATCTGCAGGGATGGCTCCCCATCCTGCATGCGATGTGGGTGAAACAGTAGGTAACAGAAGAATTGCCTCTGTGATAAAAAAGAAATGCTGTGAGAGACCCTAAACCTAAACCCATATTGTAATTACCACAACCCAAATACCCAAAAGACAAGAATAATTATTGACACTAAACAAGTCAAAAAAATAACAAGACCAAATACATAGGCCAGGTCGGCCTTCTGTGAGAAAATAAAACCAATGCTTAGGGTTCTCGTGGGGAGTATGCTGTGACTGTTCAGAAAGATCACAACACATTCCCAGTGACCCTCACTGTCTTTTGAATAGCAGCTTAAGTCCCAAATCGTTGTTAGCCGTCTTCTCCGCAGACTGGACAGTCCACTGTTTAGGAGCGGGCACTGCTTTCAGTCGAGAGTGATGAATCCAGTTCTTGTGTCCTTCGACCTTTGCCGCCGTATGGATAACAAGCAGGATGGTGTGGGGTCCCTTCCACTTCTCTTGGAGAGGCTCGTCCTTCCAGGTCCGCACGAGAATGGAGTCATCAGGCTGCAGGGAGTGGACCCAAGTATCCAGCAGAAGAGGCTGTGAATCTTTGGTGTACCTGTGAAGAAAAGAAAGAACAGCAGACAGAGGGCACATGTACTGAGACAAAAACCATACCCCACTTCCCATTCCCCTGCCAGAACTGGGGTACCATTCATAGGCCATGCTCTTCCAAACATAATCTCGAAGGGACTAAGCCCTATCCTACCCTTAGGGAGAGCACGAATGCGAGCACTTGATATCTTTTGAACCACTTGAGATGTGAAGTGTGTTTCATTATTAGATTCCATCCACTGAGGAAGGCTGAAGCGAGGAATGATTTCCTTGACAAACTTAAGAGCCACTGTCTTGGCAGTGTTGTTGCGACATGGGAAGGCCTCAGGCCATCCGCTGAATCGATCCACTAAGACAAGGAGGTACCTGTACCCTTGGGTCCTGGGAAACTCAGTAAAGTTTATTTGCCACACCAATCCTGGGCCTGGGGTAGGTTCCAGGGTGGCTGGAGGCACTGCTACTCCTGGTCGAGGGTTATTCTTTTGGCAGATTAAACCTTCAGCTTGTACCTGTGATGCTAGGGGTTTAAGTCTAGAGGTTAGAAAACATTTATTCATGAGCTGGATAAGAGTCTCTTTGCCTGCGTGTGTGGTTTGATGCAGTTCCTGCAACACTGGTTGAATCAAGCCCTTGGGCAGGAGGATTTTTCCCTCTGTGGAATAAAGCCATCCCTCCTTTTCCTGGAGACCGAGACTGTCAGCCAGGTTTCTGTCCTCTTGGGAGTACTGAGGGGCTGCAAGCTCCCCTACTGATGGGATGAGGGCATGCATTTGGGCATTTTCCTCAGTTGGTGATTTCAGGGTAGCAGCTCGCGTAGCCTCCCTGTCTGCTCTGGCATTGCCCTTGGTTACATCTTGATCTTCCCTCTGATGGGCTTTGCAATGCACCACTGCTACTGCTGAGGGGAGTTGTACTGCTTCTAAAAGTCGGAGAATTTGAGACCCATACTTAACTGGAGAGCCTTGGGCTGTTAGCATTCCCTGCCGGTAAACTCTCAGCTTCCACGGTATCATGAAGAGACACAATAGCATAACCAGCCCTCCTTTGCCCATCCACAACAGTACTACTTCCATCTGTATACCATTCCAAGTCAGCATTTGGGAGTGGCTGATCTTTTAGATCTGGGCGGCTAGAATACTGAACATCTATGATTTCTAAACAGTCATGTTCCTGCTTCTCTGTCTCTGATAGCAGGGTAGCTGGATTAAGGGAGGGACAGATCTGCAGGGTGACTTCAGGATTCTTTAACAGCCTCACCTGGTACCGAGCAACCCGTGCCTGTGTGAGCCAAAGACCACCCTTAGTGTCCAGCAAGGCTCGAACCATATGAGGAACATACACACTTGCACACTTCCTCCCAGTGTCAGCTTCCAGCTTCTCCCAGCACTAGAGCCGTAGCTGCGACCGCCCTCAAACAGGCTGGCCATCCCTTTGAAACTTGATCCAGTTGTTTAGAAAAGTATGCCACAGGACGCTTCCAGGCACCTAGTAACTGAAATGCCCTGTCCGCTTCTGGGGACCAGTGAAAAGGGGTCATGATCCGCTCCCTTAACACATTCATACAAAGGTTTAGCCCACAGTCCAAACTCTGGAATCCATATTCTGCAAAAACCTGCCATGCCCAGGAATGCCCTAAACCGACGGTTGCTGGGGATGGGAACTCGGCAGATAGCCTCCTTCCTTTCATTTGAGAGCTGTCTCTTTCCCTGCCTGATGTGAAATCCCAGATATTGAACCTCTAAAAGAACAATTTGGGCTTTGCTTTGAGATACCCTGTATCCTCGCAGTCCAATAAAGTTTAGGAGACTCACAGTAGCTCTGAGACAAGGGATTAGACCCACAGCAGCAATTAACAAATTATCCCACTCCTCCAAGTCTCTGACCAAAGCCTGTCCAAACAGAGTGGGGGAATTTTTAAATCCTTGAGCCAATACTGTCCAACAAAACTGCCTTTTAACCCTTCTGTTGTCCTCATTATGCCTTGCAGTATTTTGCTGATCTCAGTTGCTTGGGCACATTCAGACCCCCTTCCTCTTGGTTGTCAGCAAAGTCTTGGCTGTGAACACTGACCTTGGACTGAGGCCAGCTTGACTGAGCTTGCTAGCTGTATTTTCCTCTCAGTTAACTCATTCTGTGCTTTTTCCTCTTCTCCCTTTCTCGGCTTCTTCTAACTTCCAAAGGAACCTTCCACTCTTCACTCATACACCTTTTCTCCAACCATTAACAAATACTTATTGCCATCATAGGGGTACCTTCCCTTTCAGGGCATTTATTTTTTCCAGTGTCCCTCCTTACGGCATATGGCTCACTGGTTGCGACCCAGGCGCCTTTCCTGGGGACCAGGGCGTCCACATCCACGGCCTCTCATTCCCCGGCCCCTTCCACCTTTCTGTGGCCTTACTTTGCCGCCGACCTGCACCGCTGCTACCATCATTTTCACTTGTCTTTTTTCCTTCTCTCCCTCTCTAAGGCTATAAGCCCTATTTGCAGTCTCCAAAATCTGAGCCATAGACATTCCCATTAAATCCTCCTTCTTCTGCAATTTCCTTTTAATATCAGGAGCCGCACGGCTGGTGAAGATACCCTTTATAATTGCCTCAGTTGCCTGATCATCTGGGTTTGCACTAGTAGTCTGTCTGATGGTATCCCGAATACGCTGCAGGAAAGCCCCTGGACTTTCTTTTGAGTCCTGGATTAGTTCATAAGGCTTAGCCCAATTGTTATGCCTGACAGCTGAGTGTCGGAGACCATGCATAAGCAGTTCCTTATAGGAGTTAAGCAGCCTCAGATCCCCCTCCTTATTCGGATTCCAGTGGGGGTCCCCTAGGGGGACAGCGACATCCGGCAACGGCTTGCCATCTTTATCCCCATCATGCCTTTTCTGTGCCTCTTCCCTAGCCTTAGCTATAACCTGATTCCACTCCACTTCAGACAACAGGGTTCTCATAAGTATATTACAATCATCCCAGTCAGACTTATAGCTAGCTAGACACCCTTCAAAGAAAGAAATGAACTTGCTTGGATTCGTTGAGAATTCTCCTGCCTCTACCTTAAAAGCAGCCAGATGTACAGGGTTAAAAGCCACTGACACAAGATCCTGTGTTCCTGGACGGGCTACCACACTCTCAGTAATCAACAGATACAATCCCACGGGGAGGGGGGGTACTCTCTAAAGCCTGTGGGGGTGGAGGAGCCGAAGGGGACACCGATTCTGGCATTACAACAGTGGGAGGGTTCTGGGGTTTAGCAGCCAATACTACCGAGCCTGTCGGAGTCAAATGGCACTTGAACAAAATATCAGTCCTATTTTTTAACACCATAAACGTATACGCATAGAGATGTTCATTCCATTTTTACCTGTTCTCTGACAAAACAAAAGCAATTGAAGGATCATGTTGTAATTAAGTGATCCTTCCGGTGGCCACCTTTCTTGGCACTCCAGCTGGTACTGAGTCCAATCAACTGTACAGAACCTTTTCCATTTACTTTTAATTAACTGATCAGATCCAAACACTTTCCAGTTCACCAGAATGCATTCTAAAAGTGTACACTGTACCCTGCCGGCTGTACTCTGTCCCTGCCCCATACTGAGGGAGACTCTGGGCGTCCCCAGGTCAAAACAGGCAGACACTGGGCGTCCCCAGGTCAAGACAGATAAAGTCCCCACTGGACTGTTCCTACCTTATCCAAGGGTCCGGTTCTGCACCGTCGCTCTATCCACGGGACCGGTTCCCCACCGTCGCCCGCAGCTGCTTCTCCACTGTCTGTGTGCGTTGCACCGTTGTGCCCTCCAGGGTCGAGCAAACCACGTCTCTGCCGAGGCCCCCGATGAAGTCACCGGTGCGCGCTGGGCGTCGGTCATCGCTGTAATCCGTCGGCCACCAGGAGGGATCCGGGCAAGGCTAAATTTCAGCCTCGAGCCCCACGTTGGGCGCCAAAACTGTTACCGCCTGAGGGGCTCGAGGCGGACTTCAAATGGTCCGTTGGCCCGGTGTGCTTAGCACCAATAAAGACACCGAGGGGAGAAAGCAAG
>NW_020673272.1:0-2104 GCF_002925995.2 Terrapene triunguis | reverse complement strand
ACACACACACACACACACACACACACACACACCATCACTAAACAGCAAATACTCTGTTAAAGCCCATTAAAACTGAAAGGTTTCTTGCATATTCACACTCACAGGACAGGTTTTCAACTGATATATTTCCCATCTATCTGCACATGTGTGTTACAAGAGCTCACATGTCAGAGTGAGAAACATTTGATTACATTATCCCTTTTTGATGACTTGGTTAATTAGAACAGAATCCGTACAACAACAATTATCTGCTTATGAAAAACAAATTAAGAATCCTTGCAGATTTTTTTAAAGTGCAATATGTTTTCCATAATACATAATAATAAATTTTAAACTTAAAATAATAACCATATATTTTGAATTCTAAGTATGTGATTACTGAAATATAAAATCTAACAAAAAGCACAGTCCTGCAAACCTTATAGCACCTGTATACTTCTATATGTACATATGTACAAAATATGTGGCAACATTGCATATATCATACGTTGCATTTATTATTCCTGTTACTGTTGAAAATAATCTGTTATATTATTGTGATGCTTTGGGGGTTCACACAGACCAGTAAGTCGTCGTGTCACTGCCCACCCTGTAACTCTGGGTGCTTTTGTACTGTGCAGCTTTCAGACCCCTGACACGAGTAGCCTGCTCACAACACAATGGCCTCACCCTGGCTGCCACCAGCCTGGTTACTCCTTGCAGCGTCATACCAACAGCCTCTGCAATCCTGAGTCTCCCCAAATCATCTCCCCCGCAGTGTCCAGTCCCTCTCTCTGGGTCCTCACTGAAGCTATCAAGTTTGCTGCCTCAAAAGAGACAGAATACATGCCAGCCTGTTCGATTAGCTGAGAATTTTACCCTTTAGTTGAATATACAGCACTGAGATGGTTTTGCAAAAGTAAAACATGTTTATTAACAACAAAACCTAGATTTAAGTGATACCAAGTAGTAGAAATTGGGATAGAAATGGTTACAAACAAACCAAAGTAAAAATATGCTTCTAAGGACAAGTCTACACTACAGCGCTACATCGGTGTAGCGCGCCTGATGAAGATTCGCTATGCCAGGGCTGGCCAAACTCATTGACCCTCTGAGCCGCATACGACAATTGTCAGAAGTTCGAGAGCCGCAGTGCACCTGCTGGAGCGCGAGGCTTCAGTCCTGTGGGGACGGGGGTTTCAGGGCTTCAGCCCCCTAAGAGGCACCTGACCGGACTCAGAGCTTCAACCCCACTTCTGCTGAAGTTCCGAGCCCCAGCAGGCAGGGCCGGCTCCAGGCACCAGCGAAGGAAGCAGGAGCCTAGGGCGGCCCTTGTCGGGGTGGCACATCCGGATCAGGTGGCAGCGGCATTTCGGCGGCAGCAAAAGCGGCCCGCTCCGGATTGGCGGCAATTCGGCAGCAGGTCCTTCACTCGCTGTCTTGCTCCTCGGCGGCACTTGGGCGGCAGCTCGATCGGGTGGTTCTTCTTTTTTTTTTTTCGCCGCTAGCGGCGGCAAAAAAGCTGGAGCCGGCACTGCCAGCAGGCATGCCCTGTGGGGCTGAAGCCCCAAGACTTCCCCCCTCCCTGCTGGGCAGAAGCCAGAGGCAATGTATGAGGGGGCATGTGCCCTTCCCCCACCCCAATTTTTACCAGAGTTTGATGGCCCCACTCAGTGACATGGTGTCACGGGGCCCCTTCCCTGCTCGGCAGCTGCCGGAGCCAGCAAGCTGGGAGCTGCAGCCATGGGGAGAGGCAGTGGCAAACAGCTGAGAGCTGCAGGGAGAGCCACTGCTTTTGCTGTTGCCTCTCCCCATGGAGCTAAAGCAGTAGCTCCTCCCTGCAGCTCCCAGCTGTTTGCTGCTGCCTCTCCAAGTGGATCTAACACCTGGGAACTGCAGGGAGGGGCCACTTAGGGTAAGAGGGAGTGTGTGCCTGGGGTGGCATGACTCAGTCTGTTGTGGGGGGGAACCTTTAAATTGTGCCCTTCCCCACTCTCAGCAGACACCAGTCGTCTCTGGCAGAAGCCCCTAGCCCCACCACTACACGGCACGGCAGAAGCCCATAGCTTCTTCCCCCTGCCCCCCAGCCTGGTAGGTGGAGAAAGGGAGATGGGGTTCTGGGAGG
>NW_020673271.1:0-4407 GCF_002925995.2 Terrapene triunguis | reverse complement strand
TGCAACAATGATCTATATGGTCCCAGTTTATGTCAATAACATCACACCCCCAACGCAAAATTGATGCAGGAAGGGATGCCACAAACATCACTGACTGCATCCCAAGAGCTCCCCATCCTTGGGTCTGTCTCACTACAGCTAGTATTGGGTTAGAAGCCATACCAGTGTATAACAGAAATGGTTTATCAAAGTCATGTTCAACAACATGATTGAACCTCTTTACAAACTCAAGGTAAAACTTAGTTAGAACAATAGTGGATTGGATCTGCTCTTGCAGCATGGTTCCTGTATGTCTCATGTGATCTTGCCAAGAGCTAACGCAAACAGCTACTTTATTTATCCAAGCTCGGGCAAATGTTTGGAACCCAATCAACGTTAAATAAATGCAGATATTAATGTTCTTCATAGTACAGGAATCTTGGCATTTAGCCATGAAAGCAATATGGTAGTGTGCCTCAGTCTTCCTTTTCACACAGCACATTAGGTCTGGAATGTCTTTTTCCCTGTGAAAAGTTCCAATATTGTTTACAGGCATTAACTGTGAAACATCAGTGTAACAAGGCCTTTTAACATAACGTGTGTTCTCATGTATTCCTTTTAACACGTTCAAGGGATTCTCCAAAAGATTAGGCACATTGTACATTTTTACAGCTTGTGGCAATAGCAACACATTTATTACAAAATTTACCATTAGCAATAACAAGTTCACTGCAAGTGTCCATCTACAATCATGTTTGTCATGCCACACCTTTGGCTCAATACCATTGGAGTTTGGGCATTTTAGGGTTAACCTGTGGCTTCCCTTTGCAAAATTCAGTTTTTTCTTTCCTCCTTGTCCTGCAGGATCAAACCTTGATTTCTCTTGATTAACAGAATTCACTGGCTGATGGGGTGGGCTCTCTGTGCTAACAGCTATTAGCAAGTCCTTCCTCTCCCCTCCAGGCAAGTAATTTGCACTACCCCAGACCAGAGCCAGTTCACCAGTTTTTATATTCGTAACTCCTATCATTTCCAAGGCTGGACTCTGTCTTACAGAGATACCACACAAATCTAAATAGTCTGAGGGTGAGAGTTTGCTTGCTCTCCCCTGCATCCTCAAGCATTTAGCCATAAAACTGCTCTGCTCTGACACATCAGTAACCAAATCTGTCCTCAGACCCTGAAGCACAAACTGCTCATTTAAAGAATCAGAATGGAGACATTCCTGTTCCAACACCATTGTCTCCCCGACCAGTTGGCCCCACCCAGCCACTTGGTCATAGGGCTGCTCAACTTTCTTAACAGCTCTTACTCCATCTGAGACCTTCTCAAAGCTACCCACACTGGATCTTTTAAAGGGAAAGTCAGTGGATCCATTCACAACAGACAACTTCTGGCTGTTAGGAACTGAAACTTCCTTGATTAAATCACTCTCACACCCTTCAGTTGCAGGGAGCTGCTTGCACAGATTTCCATGAGGATTCCTTTCCCCAAGAGCTTTTCTAAGCAGCCATTCACCCCTCACAGAAATTTTGGCCTTACCCCCTTCACCTAGGGCTTGCTCTAAAGGAACACTTTCCTGAGCAACAACAAACTCTGTCTGGGCCTGTCTTACATTCAGGATCACCTTTGGCCCATCAGGCAGATTTCTACACAATCCCCTTTCAGGCAAACCCATAGACTCATTAGATGAAAGGTCAGAAGCATTCTCCTTTCCTTTGCCACACACAAGCTTAGGAATTTTGTCCTTTTTGCTACAAGTTGTTAAACTGTCCGTAGGTACCACAACCAAATTACCTTTCTGCTCTCCTTGTGCCCTGGCTAGGGTATCACCCCGATTAGACAGAGTTGTTACACCCTTCTCCAACCACACATGAGCAACAGGCAAAATACAAGCACCCGAATTGTCTGGTCTCTGGGATTTTGCTAAGACACTAACTGGATGCAACCTAGTTACAGTGCCATTCTCCCCAGCAGACACAAATTTAGGACCATTCCCTTCCTGGGCTTGAGTTGAATCCAGAACCAAATCTGAGACAACTGAATTACTCTCAACCATCACAGGCTGAAAGGCACCTTCTGTCTGCTCCACAGACAAAAAAGAGTTGGAGACACATTTACCTTTACTTGACACACCGTTTGGGATTTCATTTCCCTTGTCCCAGCACACCGGGCTGTTCACAGACAACTGCTTGGAGACTGGGGTAGCTTCCTCCATAGGCAAGTCAATACCCCTGACAGACACAGGCACATTTCCTTCACTGTCACTATTCTTCACACAGGAAACAGGTAAGGTATAGGGACACTCATCTTCCACTCTCCTTGCCTTCCCAAACTGCTGACTAGATAAAGCCATCAGCTCACAAGACTGCCTAGGCTCATCCAAAATCTCCTTGTTCTTCTCTCCCTTCGCTTGATCTAATTCCAGATTTACTTCTGAGACATTAGATAGACATTCAGAAACTTCATTCACAGCCAAACAGCTACTTTCCAAAGACAAACTTTTGGAGAAACCCTCCATAGGCACAACCTTAGGATCAATCCTCTCCTGTGCCTGGTTTGTGTTAACTTGACTGACCATAGCTTTAATATCATTTCCAATCATAATATCCTTAGGGATTGTGTCTTTTACTCCCACAACCATGGTGCCCTCAAATCCCTTCCATTTCAGGTGGATTTTAGCCAAAGGCACCCTGACAAAATACTCAGAAAAGGCTACAACAGTCACATCTTCACCTGGCAAATAATCTTCCTTCCTGACAAGACTTGTTTTAACCAAAGTGATATCTGCTGCGGTGTCCCTCCATGCCATACACCTGACTCCATTCACTTCTGCACTGCTAATAAACTCTGCATTATTTCCCCCATATTTAGCTTTAATGTGAGTTTTAAGGTCAAATTCTTCACAAACCACAGAAACAGCATTTGCACACAGGGCACCAATGCTGGGCTCTGTGTGGCTTGCCTGTGAGTTTATAACAACAGGGTTAGCATTGGCCGTGGCATTTGGGGTTCCTGGTTTTGGGCTGCCCTTCAGTGTCGGGCAGTCTGGTCTCATGTGGCCCAGCATACCACAGTGATAGCATGTAACCTGTTCCGACCTGGGATGTGAGTTCCTACCCTCCGGGCCCCCTTGAACTCCTTTAGAAGAGTCAGGTTTACTTTTAAATCCTTCCCTCCTCTTGAACTGGGGAGAATGGTGATTAGTTTTCCCCGGGGTTTTACACCCTTCTCGAGCCCTGTTTTGGGTATGGGCATCCGCAATCTCTGCTGCCCGTAGGACTGACTCAGGGTCCCTATCACACACAGCTGCTCTCACATTGTCAGGCACAATGTCTAAGAACTGTTCCAAAGTTATTAAATCCAGCAGTTTTTCAAAACTCCCATGCGCCTTGGCTCCCATAACCCACTTTTTAACAAAACCCATCAGCTTATGAGCACATTCTACAAAAGTACAATCACTAGACATCTTAAACTTTCTAAACTTAACTCTGTAAGATTCAGGAGTAACCTTGAACCGCCTTAACACAGAATCTTTAAACCGCCCATAATCCAAGGCTTCTTGTTCCCCCAAGTCATTAAATACCTCCCTGGCTTTTCCAGTCAGTCTGGTCAGCAGGACAGGCATTCGCTGACCCTCGGGGATCTGGTACAGATTGCAGAGGCGTTCAAAGGTAGACAAAAACTCCTCTATATCCTCAGTATCATTGTAAATGGGACACATCCTTTCCCAGTTTTTCTCATGGCGGGGGGGAAGTGGAGTACCAGGTGGGGATGACTTTCTCCGCTCTTCCATTACTTGAAGCTGAAGTCTGGCCGTCTCCTGTTCCATCTTGTGAGTCTCCTGTTCCATCCTGCGAGTCTCCTGTTCAGCAGCGAGCAGCTCTAGACGCCCCTTACGAGCTCTCTCTTCTCTCTCAGCAGCCTCTTTCTCTCTCTCATTAGCCTCCTTCTTTCTTTGATCAGCTTCTTTCTCTCTCTCTCTTTCTAATTCTGCTATTTTTTGCTTCTCCAGCAATCGAAGATCTGCTAGCTTCTGTTCATGCTCAAATTGCAGTTTACTTGTCACCTTTTGCATCCTAATTTTTTCTGCATCTTCTGTAGCCTCAGGTAAGTGCTGTGCTCTTGCCCCCTGATCACTGGCCATTAACAGATTTCTCAGTTCTTCCTTTGTAGCTTTCTTTCTAAAGCTTATCCTCTTTTCTGAACACAAATTTTCCAGGGCTTTTTTGCCCAGTCCCTCATATGCTCTTTGCTCAGCCATTGCAGCAGCTCTTTAACCAACAAAACTCTCAATCCCAAAATTCAAATTTGGATAGCGTGGGGTTCTGACCCAAAGCTTAATTGACCTGGTTCTGTGGATCCAAGCACGACTACGCCACTGTGACGATGCGGTTCTGGCGGAACCCAACTGAGAGTGCCAACTCA
>NW_020673270.1:0-9027 GCF_002925995.2 Terrapene triunguis | reverse complement strand
TCTCGAGGGGGTCCCTCTGGTTCATCCAACTCGTCTGGATATTCAGCGACCGATAGCCCCGGTAGCTCCAGCTCACCCTCAGCGTCAAGCTCACTCTGGCTCGGGTCTCTGCCTGGCTCCTCCAGTTCCTTGGGGTACTCAGCGGCTGCCAGTCCTGGTAGCCCGAGTCCTTCCTCAAGGCCAGGTTTCCCCTGGTCCAGGGCCTCCCCTGGCTCGGCAGCAGGGTCTGCAGGGAACAGCCCACAGTCTGTGTCTGTCTCCCTCCCTGGTGCTGCCCTGACTGGGCTAAGGGCCCAGCCTTTTGTACTTCCTGTTCCACCCCTCCCCTTCTGGGGGGTGAAGTAAGCTTTGCCTGGCCCCGCCCACTCAGGCTGAGAGAGTGGCTCTTTACCCTCTGGTTCGCAGGGAGGCCACCCTGGCTCCCTACACACCCCACCCCTCAAATCCAGCTCCCGACTTTCAGAGCTGGTTTCCTCACCCACCCCTAAGCAGGATAGAAAGTCCACATTGGTGTTGTCCCTTCCCACCCAATGGTGAAAGCGTAGGGCTGCAGAGCTAGATACCACCGCATAAGCCTGGCATTAGTGTCCTTCATCTTATTGAGCCACTTCAGGGGTGCATGGTCAATAACCAGTATAAAGGGAGCCACGAGGAAGTAATAGTGGAGGGAGTCAACCGCCCACTTAAATGCTAGGTCCTCTTTCTCAATGACAGAGTAATTCCTTTCTCTGGGGAACAGCTTCTGACTGAGATAAGCAATAGGGTGTTCCTCGCCATCCACCTTCTGTGAGAGGACTGCCCCAAGCCCTACTCCTGAGGCACTGGTCTGAAGGATGAATCCACGATGAAATTCAGGGCTGGAGAATACTGGCTTGCAGCCATTCTTTGATGGTTCTAAAGGCCTTCTCACATTCACTGGACCAACTAACCCGGCAGTGGCTCTCTTTGGTCAGGAGCTCTGTCAGAAGGGCTGCAATGGTTGCGAAGTGGGGTACAAACCACCAGTAATATCCAGCTAAGCCCAAGAATTGATGCACCTGCCTCTTCGTGGTCGGCGCTTGATAGTCCTGGAGTGCTTGGACTTTCCTGATGAGGGGTCGTACCTGCCCTCGACCCAAGGTGTACCCCAGATAAGTGATCTCCTTTCACCCGATCCAACATTTTCCTGGATTGGCTGTAAGCCCGGCCACACGGAGTTTCTGGAGGACAGCCAATACCTGGTTGACATGTTCCTCCCAGTGGCCACCATAGATGACCATATCGTCCAAGTAGGCTGCGGCGTACTTGGTGTGTGGTTGCAAAATCCAATCCATCAAGCACAGGAAGGTTGCCGGGGTCCCATGGAGGCCGAAAGGCATCTGGGTGAAGTGGTACAGCCTGAAGGGGTGACGAACAGTGTCTTCTCCTTGGACCTTGGATCCAAGGGGATCTGCCAGTACTCCTTTGTGAGATCTAGTGTGATGATATAGCAGCCTTCCCCTAGCTGGTCAAGGAGCTTGTCGACGCGGAGCATCGGATAGGCGTCAAACTTCAAAATGGGTTTACCCTCCTGAAATCAATGCAGAACCGCCGGCTCCCATTCAGCTTCAGGACAAGGATAACGGGGTCCGCCATTCGCTCTGGGAGCGCTCAATAACACCCAGCTCCAACATTGCCCAGACTTCCTCCTGTACGGCCTCCCGCATTTGCCTAGGCAATGGCTGGGTCGCCTCTCAGACCACCATCCCGGGTTTGATCTGGATCGCATGGTAGGTGAGGGCAGTCGGCGCGAGTTTTGTGGTGAATGTCTTGGGGAATGCCCTCACTAGGCAGCAGGCCTGATATCACTGCTCAACTGTGAGCATCTCTGCTAGCTGGGGCTCGCCATTGTCTGGCTCCTCTGGAGGTTGTGGCCCTGGGGGGTACGGGGCAATTAATAGTCTTTCCTGTTCCCGCCAGGGCTTTAAGAGATTTACATGATAGACCTGTTTTTCCTTCTGGCAATCAGGTTGCCGGATTTCGTACGTGACTGGTCCTACCTGGTGAAGGACCTCATACGGGCCCTGCCAGCGGGCCAAACATTTTGATTCCTCCGAGGGAAGCAGTAGGAGTACTCACTCACCAGGCGCAAAGGATCAGGCCTGAGGACCCCAATTATAGTTTTGCTCCTAGGCTCTTTGGGCCGTGTTTAAGTTCTCTTTCGTGAGCTCGCCCGCCTGTGCCAGCCGTCCCTGCAGCTATAAGACATATTGTAAGAGCCCCTGCGTTGTGGACAGAGTGTGTTCCCAGGTTTCTCTCAAGAGGTCCAATACCCGGCAGGGTCGCCGCTCATAGAGAAGCTCAAACGGAGAGAACTTCTTAGGTGCCTGGGGGACTTCTCAAATTGCCAGCAGTAAAGGAGGAAGCCGTTGGTCCCACTGGCAGAGGTCCTCGGTGGAGAAGCGTTTTAACATTCCCTTCAGGGTCCGGTTAAAACGTTCTACCAACCCATTGGGCTAGGGATGGTAGACCGAGGACTGCAGTTTCTTGATCCCTAGCAGGCCACATACCTGGCAGAACAGCTTAGAGGTGAAGTTGGCCCCCGATCAGTGAGTATCTCCTGTGGGAGGCCCACCCTGGTGAAGATCTTCAAGAGTTCCACAGCGATAGTGCGGGCAGTGATACTTCTTAAGGGTATTGATGGCCTGCCTTGATTTTTGGACCACCAGGTCCATTGCTACCTGCTCAAAGGGTACACTGATGACCTGTAAAGGGACCAGGGGGGCCTTCCAGACCCCAGTCGGTGCTGCGTGTTGACAGTCCGGGCACGACATACAGTAATCCTTCACCTCACAGTGGACCCTGGGCCAGAAGAACCAGGCAAGGACCCTAGCCCCAGTTTTCTCCTGCCCTAAATGGCCTGCAGCCGGGATGTCATGTGCAAGCTTCATGACAGCCCACCGATGAACGTGGGGAACCACGAGTTGGGTCCAGACTTCTTGGGTCTGGGGGTCTCGATCAACGCGGCAGAGTCGATCGTGATTCAGTTCAAACCTAGGCTACTGGGTTGTGTGCTGGGCCTCCACGACCTCACCATCCACTCAGGCCAGCTGCTCATAGGCAGACCTTAGCGTAGGGTCTTTCCTTTGGTCTCGACTAAAGTCCGCAAGATCAGGAAGGGGGCCAGCTGTATCCAGGCAGTCCCAACTGGGTATGGGAACTGGGCAACTCCAGGGTCGGACATCATGTTAGGGGCTACCTCCATCTCAGGTGGCAAGTATCAGAGGGGTAGCCGTGTTAGTCTGGATCTGTAAAAAGCAACAGAGGGTCCTGTGGCACCTGTGGAAGCAGAAACAGAACTGTCAGAAAAGAACTGCAATGCATGACAGTTTGTTAGCAAGAGTCAGGCTAACTGTAGCCCTGATAACGCGAGATTTGTAGAAGCGAGGATTGTGTGAGGCGGGTGAGAAAGAACTGTGTAAGAAGTTATTGCGACCTTGTGTAGATAATATGGAATGTAGACTAAGAGTCTACATTAGTGAGCAAAACAAGATATCAGAATGACCTATGTATAAACAAAATGCAGTTGTTGCTCATTATTGTCTGTAACAAAAAGGTATAAATGCTTGCTGTAATTGTTTACTGTTGAGAGAGACCTGCTTAGCTCTCTCCCTCTGCACAATTGTGAGAGTTAATAAAGCATCTGACTTGCTGTACCCAAACAAAAAGTGAGAACTCAGTTTTTCTCCGACAATTTGGGGGCTCGTCCGGGATGGCAACGCCCACAGAGGCACCGGCAGTTGCTACGGATCGTTCCCCTTCGAACCCCATGGCGCCACAATAGAGGTAGGAGACCTTTTGAAATCTCTATTGGGGTGTCGGAGGAGGACTGTCCGAGGGGCCGTCTGTCCCTGTTGGGCTCACGCCATCCGAACTTATTGACTGTGCAGCAAGGTCAGATGCTGAGCGGCGTAGGGGAATTGTTTGCCGCCCCTGTATGCATATGCGAGGTGCATAGGATTGCACCTGTGTTGAGGGGTTGTTACTGCCTCAGCAGGAGGGGTTTTTACCGCCTCATAGTCCGGACAGAGGGGTTGTGTACCGCCTCAAGAGGGGTTTTTACCGCCTCAAGTGATGCATCGAGGTACTTGGGAATAGTACCTGAGGTACTTGGGATAGTACCTGGAGCAAGATCTTGCTGTGTCTGTGTGTCTGTCTGTGGTGCTGTGTTTGTGTGTGCACCAGTGTGAATTGAGTGTTACCGGAAGACGCCCAGAGTACTCTGCGAAGTCTTTTGGCTTGTGACCAGAACTACTCTAACGCAAGCCCGGTAACTAGAGGATCTTTTAGGAGATCCGACCCACGGTACGCTAACTCGGCCTGGCATCGTCCGGCGAGGAGGCTGCCTGGGTCTAGGAGTGTGTGAACCCATCTTCCCTCCCCTTTTTCCACTCCGTGTGAGCCACTGACAGTCTAAGCATTCCCTTTCACCCCCTAAGGGTACCCCAGTTTATTTCATGTACGTACATTATGGTCCTAAAACCTGCAGGTATTTAGAGAATTGGAATCATTACACGCGTGAAAATCCATCTAAACAATGCCCACTAGAAGGTACCTTCAATCTAGATAAGATCATACATCTCAGAGGAGCTTTTAATCACCAAAAAGCCTCTGACACACAATGGGAGCAATTTGTCTATTGAGGAAAGGAACGGGTTAATTTGAAATTCAGCTTGGTCCAGAGATAAAGAGAAAGTTAATCTGCGTTCAAGGTCAAGAATCAATGCAGACCAGGCTAAGTACAAAGAAAAACTGCTTTCGGCCCCAACTGGCTGTGAAAAAATATAGACATAGTCAAACCAAAGGCAATACAAGTTACAGTGCTGAGATTACATTTGCAAAGCTTAACTGTCCAGTGAGATCCAACAGTCTGCCTTTGCGACCCTGGAGCCGGCGTGGTTTGGGGACGCTGAAGAAGCCACAGGCAGCCGGCCTGGACTGGAATCACTGAAAAGACGCCCCAGGAGACCTCAGGGTGTAAAAGAACTGCCCTCCCAAGAGAGGAAGCAAGTTGGAGATTGCACAGCACCTTCTCTCAACGTTATACACAGACGTGGCCAGTCTGGACGTACGTGTGTGAGTATGAAAGTGTGCCCACTCTCAGCCGCAGTAAGTCTAAGAACCGGAGAGGGATTTAGCATTCCTCTCTCCACCCCGGTTGACCGGGAAGGGTGTCAGGTGGCTCTACCCCAGTCGTAGCAGGACTGGGCAATAGAGAAGTTGGAGAAATAGGAAGAGTTGTGTACTTGATAACTAGAATTGAGCAATTAAGAGCATAGATCATGAACCAGGCAGCAACTCAAACCTATGCCCAGGGCAAGTTGCAAGCCTTGAGACAGGACTTCCAGGCAGAAAAGGAAGCACTGGCTAAGCAAGTACCGGTCCTTCAGGGACTTGTCAGAATTTAACCATTTGTGTTTGCATATGCTGTAAGAGCAGTGTGTTTGCCACAAGAGAAAATTGAATAGTTAAACGCCAATGGGCCATGCGTTTTGCCCAAGTGGCAAGCCTCACGAGGGAGGACTCGGGTAGCCTTGTGAGTAAGAATGTTTAAGAGAAGAGACCAGGAAGGGTGGAGGCTAGTTGAGAAGCCCACCCTCCTATCTAAATTGGTAGTGAAAAAGCCGGTGCCCATGGAAGGGACGGTTCAGCGAGAAAAGCAGGATCGGGCCCAAGCAGGCAGGCAACAGATAGAGAGATTGGAAAACAGGTTGGAAATTTTGAGGGCATAGTGGAAGGAAAAGAGTAATTAATTATAAGCATGGGGATTTCAAATCCCCAGGACAATAATTGGAATGGTAAAATCTGAGTTGATTGGGTGTCGGTTTGGGAGACAAGCAAGTGATTTAAGAAAAGAGAGTGAGAAGTGTACTCTGTAGTTGCTAGAGGGAATCAAGCAGTGAAACTTGGTAGGAATGTCTGTAAGTAATTCAGGCAAGAGGTTATTTAAGTGGAATTATTCGACTATGAATACGTTAGTCTAATTTGCTGAAGAACACTCCTGCTGTGTACAATCTGTGTTTTATAAGTTTGAGATGAATTGGTATTGTTTTAACGTTGCAAAACTGAGAATACTTTTGCCAGACCCAGGAGACTAGTGTTGTTTAAGGTATTTAGCATTTAATCCTTAAGGTGACTTAATGCTTTACAAGATTTAAAATGTTTTAACTAAAGACCAAAGGTTGTGGCTGCAGCAGGGTAGTCAAAGCCAGGAGAATAAAAGATTTGAATTTGTTTTTGGGTAACAAAATAGCAGATAAAAGATCTGGTAAAAAGAGAGAGAAGGACAGTGCCCCTGGCTCTGTGTGGTCGAGCTGTCACTTTACTAGGGGTGCATAGAGATTTTGTAAGCACAAAAGAAATAGTTACACCTTGTGTAGAAATTGATGTGGCTAGTGTTGTGGAAATTGAATTGTGGATAGGATGTGCATTTTCCCCAGAACATGTGCAGTGTATATTGTAGCAGAGGTAAAAGAAATGCAAACCTACCAATATAGGTTGTGTTGTCTTGTTCAGATCACTGTGTGTTTGAAAGCAGGAGTTAGAAGTAAAAGGCAATCAAAAGTTTGGGAAAGTTAATTGTGTCCCTTTTTAAGTAAGAATCGTTAAGCTGTGGATAGCTTTGGATCTGGAAGCAAGCCAGAAAGCATCTGTATTAATGCAATTTTCTAACTAATAAGGTAGAAGCCACTGAAACCTGGGCTGCCTATGAAACAAATACAAGGAAATATGGGGTAATTCCTCTGTTTTGCCTGAAATCAACAAGAGTATGTGTATATAAAGGAAATATTTTAAGCAATGACTGACTGCCCAGAAGGGGTAGACCTCTGTTCTTTTGTCTTTCAGATCATCAGAGAAAACGGATGCCAGCTGAACAGCATTCAATGTACCATGCATTTACTGGTACAATAGAAATTATTTTTGTGTTCTTTGTCCTGTCTTGTGGTGTTTGTCTTGTGGCCAGAATTGTTGGGTTTAATATTTTCATAAGACAGTCTAGTTCAAAATTAAATAGAAGGGTTAAATCAAAAAGCAGATACTTGTTTTGTTCAACTTGGAATACAAAGTGTTTGGATAAATCAGGAAAATGTGATATACTAAAGTCTAATACATTTGCTTAAGTAAGAAAAAGAAACTTCATTGGCCAGATTTTTTTAATTGAAAAATTGTTGTTAAAATTTGCATACCAACAGTCTTTGGAAGCAAGGACATGGAAGGTTAACCCACTCCCCATATTGCCCATGGGATCCTTCTGGCTACCTCAGATTTCTAGCCAGAGGGCTGGGGGGGGGAAAGCGATTGGACACCTAAGGTTGTACCGAGTGAACTCCTCAAAAGTGGGTGTGCTTGTCCCGGTTTGTTGCTCCAAAGCTCTGTAATAAAGTTATTTTTACTGGAAGAGTGTACATGGCATACATTGAATAATAAGACTAGTGTACTGTAATGTGTATGTGTTCATTGTTGGGAAAAAGTGTATAAGTGAAGAGTAAAAGTTTCCTTTGTAGGTTAAAAGAAGCCGAGAAAGGGAGAAGAGGAAAAAGCACGGAATGAGTTAATTGAGGAAAAAATAGCTAGCAAGCTCAGTTCAAAGATAAGACCTGGCTGACAGCCACAAAAAAAGGGGGGCCTGAATGTGCCCAAGCAACTGAGATCTGCAAAACACGGCCAGGCATTAATGAAATGTGTTAGGTTTCTTTTCTCACAGATAAAAGAAGTGCTCCCCAAAGACCCTAGCAGCCCTGCCATTCATTGAAACAAGGAGACTGAGTCTACATAAAAGTCCATCAACGAAAGACTGCTCTGGCTCCATGCTGGAAAGGCCCTTTCCAAGTCCTGTTAATCACCAACACCGCTGTAAAGTGCCAAGGACTGACTGCCTGGACCCATGCTTCTCACTGTAAAAAGACCCCTTCACCTCGGGAGGGTTCTCCGACTGATAAGCCTATTTCTCCTTCTAGCCCTGCTGTGCCTCCTGGACAGCAGGGAAGGAGGACAAGGTGAAGTGCTAGTAACCTCTCCCTTGTCCACTGACAGACCTACTGTGCCTTTGGATTTTCCTAGAAGAAGCAAAACCATTACAGGGTGATGTGCTAGTAACCTCTCCCCTGCATGATGCTAAACCACACTGTTTCAGGAAAAGAGAAGAAGGAACACTTGCTTCATTGAAACCACAAAGTCCAGGGATTCCTGACTACAAGAGACATTAAGAACTGACCCTGGTGAAGAAACAAAAAATTATACACTGGCAGAAAGAAACTTGTGGGACCCATGCTTGGGAACGTGGTATTGATTGGATTTTGGGGTTTATTCTACAGGCTGCGCCCTGTGTTTTGGATAAGTCCTTCAGCATGTATTGCCCTCCCTAATTGGATTTTAAATGATAAGTACCAAAGGCACCTTGTTGCCATTGCCCCTGCCATCTCCTCCATTACACTATTACCCCTGTAATACATCCAAATACAGACAATGCCACATATTTGATAAAACCAATGGCCAAGGCCTTCACACTTTAGTGATTTATTTAAATATTGTTTGAAAATATATATTTTTAAGGTTCAGGATATCCCATATAAGCGAACAATTGAATGGATCAGTGGAGATAAAAGTATATGATATCACTACCAGCGAACCCCAAGAATTAATAATTGCAATTGATGGGTTCTATAGTGAATGTTCCTGGAATTTGCACTGTGTTAAATGAAAGAGGCCCTTATTGTTATTTGGTCACCCAATTAGTGAACAATTAAACGAACACCCAGAGTTTGTTTTGCCACTGGAAATTTTACCTGCATAGAAATTATTCCAGTGACTAATAATGTGACCTGTACCTTATTGCAATTAATATCAATGACCCAGAAGTTGCTGACAGAGATGGTATTGAATATCACTGAGGCTGGGAAGGCATTGCAGTGGGATCTAGCATGTTCAGAGACTCAGGATTTCCTGAATGACCAGCTGATGTCCATTCGGAATGATCTAGAACATCAGGCTTGGCCCACTGCCCTTACA
>NW_020673269.1:0-2035 GCF_002925995.2 Terrapene triunguis | reverse complement strand
GTTGGTGGGAAAGGGAGAGAGGAGTTTTGGGGGCTGCGAGAGGAGGGTGATTATGGGAAGGAGGATAAATGAGGAGGGTGTATAGGAGACGGGTTGGGTGTGAGGAGATGGGGATGGGTGGGGCACTGGGAAGGGGAACATGAGGGTGAGTGACAGCAGCCTGGGGGAAAATCGGGACAGGGGTACCTGACAATCCCACATTCCCATCCCATGTCTTTGCCAATACCTGGGGGTTCCCAACCTATGTATGGGGTCCAACCCTCCCTGCTCCCCTCACGTGATCTTGGGGGTTTTGTCCTTGCCCTTCTGGGGGGCTGAATCTGTCTCCCTAATCCCTTCCCCATGTGTGCTGGGTCTAGGGCAGCACCACTCCTTGGGGTGTGAAGCTGAGAAGAGGCACACGTGGAGCGTGCACCGACAACACCATGAAACCCTACTGGCACTGGGGTGGCTGGCACAAGTGCAGCAGTTCACACCTCTCTGAGCACTTGTTTCAGGCTGTACCATCTCCTGGAGGGATTCTCACTCAGCTCAGAATAGCTCATTAAGATGAACAGGCCATTTCACTGAGCCTCCTATGTGGCAGATGGATGCATCCAGTTTTGTGCTGCACTTATGGAGAGGTTCTGGGGGTGGATGTGAGGGGAACCCAGACAGGCACAGAATACAGCTCCTGTCCAGAAAGAACATGGTGGTTCTGAAAAGAGCCTTTTGCTTCTCTCGTCATCCATATCCACTACTATCTACAGCTGATGCCCAATGGGCGTCCCCAGGGGTTTGTAGAAATAAATATGTGTTTGCCGCACAGACATGTGACCTAAAATAGCTAAGAGCCCAGTGGCACCAGAACCTCAGCTGGCCTGGAATCGCCTGTTCCTTCATTAACAAATCACACAATTAGCTCTGGGGGAGCAGACATTCTTTTTCTCCTGCTTTGCAGCAGCAGCTCCTGGGATGCAGCCATGAGAGGAACCCACAGCTCATGCTGCCCCGGATGCTTGAAGTTGGTACCCAGAAGGAAAGACTAAAAAGTAAGGGCCAAGTCCTGAGCTGGTGTAAATTGATACAGTTTCATTGAGTTCAGCAAGCTAGGGCTATTTACATCAATGGTGAATCCGACCCATTAACATCCAGGGAGTTACTTCAATTTACACCAGGTGAGGATCTGGCCCATGACACAGGTTCAAATTCATATTCTTTGCCCATGTAACTGAACTGAAGACGAGTCAAAAATTCCTAACCAGTCTGCACATTCCTAGCTCTTTGCCCTTTAGGATTAATTACAAGTGTAACTTCTAATGGTGATGGAGCGATTCATTCCCACTGGGGACAGAGCTTGGGAGGAAATCACCATTGCTAAGATTTTCTCTATCTGATCTTCAACTCCTATGAATGGGATGAATGGCCCAACTTATACTGGCACTAGAAAAGGTTCAGAAAAGGGCAACTAAAATTATTAGGGGTTTGGAATGGGTCCCATATGAGGAGAGATTAAAGAAAAGAGGAGACTAAGGGGGGATATGATAGAGGTATATAAAATCATGAGTGATGTGGAGAAAGTGGATAAGGAAAAGTTATTTACTTAGTCCCATAATACAAGAACTAGGGGTCACTAAATGAAATTAATGGGCAGCAGGTTTAAAACAAATAAAAGGAAGTTCTTCTTCATGCAGCGCACAGTCAACTTGTGGAACACCTTCCCTGAGGATGTTGTGAAGGCTAGGACTATAACAGCGTTTAAAAGAGAACTGGATAAATTCATGGAGGTTAAGTCCATTAATGGCTATTAGCCAGGACGGGTAAGGAATGGTGTCTCTAGCCTCTGTTTGTCAGAGGGTGGAGATGGATGGCAGGCGAGAGATCACTTGATCATTGCGTGTTAGGTTCACTCCCTCTGGGGCACCTGGCATTGGCCACTGTCGGTAGACAGGACACTGGGCTAGATGGACCTTTGGTCTGACCCGGTACGGCCATTCTTATGTTCTTACGTTATAACTTTTCTTTCTTCCTTTCTTCCTTCCTTTCTCTGCAATTT
>NW_020673268.1:0-2013 GCF_002925995.2 Terrapene triunguis | reverse complement strand
GTACTGTGTGCAGTTCTGGTCTCCTATGTTTAAAAGGGATGAACTGAAACTGGAACGGGTACAGAGAAGGGCAACTAGGATGATCCGAGGAATGGAAAACCTTTCCTATGAAAGGAGACTCGAGGAGCTTGGTTTGTTTAGCCTAACCAAAAGAAGGCTGAGGGGGGATATGATTGCTCTCTTTAAATATATGAAAGGGATAAATACCAGGGAGGGAGAGGAATTATTTCAGCTCAGTGCTAATGTGGACACGAGAACGAATGGATATAAACTGGCCGTGGGGAAATTTAGGCTTGAAATTAGACGAAGGTTTCTAACCGTCAGAGGGGTGAAATTTTGGAACAGCCTTCCGAGGGAAACGGTGGGGGCGAAAGACCTCTCTGGCTTCAAGATTAGGCTAGATAAGTTTATGGAGGGAATGGTTTGATGTCATTACGAGATTCTAATCAATTAGGCAATAACGGCCATCGCTGGTAAAATGAGGGTCTGGCTAGAGAATCTTGCCTGCATGCTCGGGGTTCTACTGATCGCCATATTTGGGGTCGGGAAGGAATTTTCCTCCAGGGTAGATTAGCAGAGGCCCTGGAGGTTTTTCGCCTTCCTCCGCAGCATAGGGCAGGGTTCTCAAGCTAGAGGATTCTCTGCGACTTGAAGTCTTTAGATCACGATCTGGAGACTTCAACAGCAGAGTTAAGGGAAAGTGGGGGGGGTCAGCTTTTGTGGCCTGCATCATGCGGGGGGTCAGACTAGATGACCATATTGGTCCCTTCTGACCTTAAAGTCTATGAGTCTATGAGTCTATAAGAGTGAGGGGGGATTTGATAGCTGCTTTCAACTACCTGAAGGGGGGTTCCAAAGAGGATGGAGTTCGGCTGTTCTCAGTGGTACCTGATGACAGAACAAGGAACAATGGTCTCAAGTTGCAGTGGGGGAGGTCTAGGTTGGATATTAGGAAACACTATTTCACTAGGAGGGTAGTGAAGCACTGGAACGCGTTACCTAGGGAGGTGGTGGAATCTCCTTCCTTAGAGGTTTTTAAGGTCAGGCTTGACAAAGCCCTGGCTGGGATGATTTAGTTGGGATTGGTCATGCTTTGAGCAGGGGGTTGGACTAGATACCTCCTGAGGTCCCTTCCAACCCTGATATTCTATGATTTAGCTGTATCCAGAACCAACTCTGGGACCACTGATAAAGTGTCAAATAGCAGAAACTGAGAAGCACTTTCTGTTTGCTTCACAGACAAAGAAGAGCTGGAGAAACCTTCCCCTTTGACACACAGCTTGGGATCTCCTTTCCCTTGTCCCAGCACACAGGGCTGTTCACAGACAACTGCTTGGAGACCGAGGTAGCTTCCTCCATAGGCAAGTCAATACCCCTGACAGACACAGGCACATTCCCTTCACTGTCACAATTCTCCACGCAGGAAACAGGTAAGGGATAGGGACACTCATCTTCCCCTCTCCTGGCCTTCCCAAACTGCTGACTAGATAAACCCATCAGCTCACAAGGCTGCCCAGGCTCCTCCAAGCTTTCCCTGCCTTCCTCTCCTTTGTCCCAGCACACAGGGCTGATTACAGACAAAGACTGGGAGAGTGGGGCAGCTTCCTTACCAGGCACCTTGCCACTCCCAACAGATACGCTGCCGCTCTTCTCACTACACTGAGCTACTGCCAGCAAATCAGTTACCCTTTTCAGGTTCCCTTTTACAAGCTGTATCAGCCACCAATGCATCACCCATCCAAAATCTACCCTTTCCTTCCTCAGCTATGGCTTCAACCTGACCATCCACTTTAATCTGCTCCTGCGAAACATTGTCCTGACCAATGGGATCTTTCTGCGCTTGATCTAACTCCAGATTCACTTCTGAGACATTAGACAGACATGCAGAAACTTCATTCACAGACCAACTGCTTTTTTGCACAGACAAACAGCTACTTCCCAGCAGGTTAGAGTCCCCCTCCCGTGGGCCATAGCACAATGGGTTAAATACAGACAACTGCTCAGAGTAATACC
>NW_020673267.1:0-2190 GCF_002925995.2 Terrapene triunguis | reverse complement strand
ACATGACAAATCTTAGTTACATTGCTTAATGCACTACTGGAAGGCACTCAGATACCACGGTGATGAGCACGGTATAGGAACATGAACAGAATAGAACAGCTTGCCAGCCAGAACTTCCCTCCAGAACTGCAAACAAAGCAGCTTTTTAAAGTCCCTGCCTTATCTTGCCATTACCCTAACTCAGGGATCGGCAACCTTTGGCACATGGCCCGCCAGGATAAGCCCCCTGGCGGGCCGGGCCGGTTTGTTTACCTGCCATGTCCGCAGGTTCCAGGCCAATGGGGGCTGTGGGAAGCGGCAGCCAGCACATCCCTTGGCCCGCGCCACTTCCCGCAGCCCCCATTGGCCTGGAGCAGCGAACCACAGCCAGTGGGAGCTGCAATCGGCCGAACCTGCAGACACGGCAGGTAAACAAACCGGCCCGGCCTGCCAGGGGGCTTATCCTGGCAGGCCGCATGCCAAAGGTTGCCGATCCCTGCCCTAGCTTTTACTGCAGTTCTTTGGGATGGCTGAGAGTATTGTGGAGGTTGGAATTGGGGGAGACTTCTGATGCAGTCCTGAACCTTCAGGTCCTAAGATCAAAGAGCTAGAAAAGTCAGAGCAAGCAAAGTTAGCATACATATGTTTGGGACCTTTCACCTAGATAGATGGTGATAAGCTAAAGCATACAGTCCATATATGGCTGCGAGCTTTAACATAAAGGATGCATTGCAGTAGGTTGGCATAGGGGGATTCCTAAGTTCATGCCCTTTTAAACGTAACAGGTATGCCACAACCGAAATAACCGGTTAGGACAGAAATAACAAATGCGATATCTAACTACAAAAGGGCCATGGTAACGAACTGACATATATGATAAGTTGAGATCACTGATATACTAACCTATAGAAAAAAAGACCCTCCAACATTAGTGAGGTGAGGAAATAGAAATAAAGAATAGGGGGAAAATTCCCTCCTGAATATGCATCAAACATAACGGCATCAGTGTAACGTATTATAAAAGTGGCATTGCAGCCCAGGGGCAGTAGGAGAAGATGATGTAGTCCTTGGAAGGTGCCAGAGTGACGGCCACTGGTGATGGTGATGAGGAAGATGATGGCTAACACTTCAGGTTGTTCTACAAGAGATGGTGAGAGTATATGGATGTGCAGATGTACATTTTGTAGTCTATCTACCTTAATGAGTTGGGGTGTTTGTGATTGTGCTAAATGTATTAATAAATTATATTTGTAAATATAAGAGAGTTCCCATACTGTGCGTGTTGCAACTGTGCACCTCAGGGTTCCCAACTATATAATAATTTAAATTAGGGCTGTTGATTAATCTCAGTTAACTCACGCAATTAACTCAAAAAAATTTATCACGATTAATCGCACTGTTAAACAATAGAATACCAATTGAATTTTATTAAACATTTCTGGATGTTTTTCTACATTTTCAAATATGTCAATTTCAGTTACAATACAGAATACAAAGTGTACGGTGCTCACTTTATATTATTTTTCATTACAAATATTTGCACTGTAAAAATGATAAACAAAAGAAATAATATTTTTCAATTCACCTCGTACAAATACTGTAGTGCAATCTCTTTATCATGAAAGTGCAACTTACAAATGTAGGTATTTTTGTTACATAACTGCACTCAAAAACAAAACAATGTAAAACTTTAGAGCCTACAAGTCTACTCAGTCCTACTTCTTGTTCAGCCAATCGCTAAGACAAACAAGTTTGTTTACATTTACAGTAGATAATGCTGCCCACTTCTCAATTACAGTGTCCCCTGAAAGTGAGAACAGGCGTTCATATGGCACTGTTGTAGCTGGCATTGCAAGATATTTACGTGCCAGATGCGCTAAAGATTCATATGCCTCTTCATGCTTCAGCCACCATTCCAAGCTGATGACACTCGTTAAAAAAGTAATGCGTTAATTAAATTTGTGACCGAACTTCTTGGGGGAGTGTAGGGAGCCAGGGTGGCTGCCCTCCGAACCTGAGGTTAAAGGGCCTTTCAGCCTGAGTGGGCGGGGCCAGCCCAAGCTCGCTCCACCCCCTGGAAGGGGAGGGGTGGAACAGGAAGTGTAAAGGGCGGGGCCCTTAGCTCAGTTAGGGCAGCACCAGGGAGGGAGGCAGACACAGACCGCGGGCTGCTCCCTTCAGACCCTGCTGCCACGCCAGGGGAGGCCCTGG
>NW_020673266.1:0-1183 GCF_002925995.2 Terrapene triunguis | reverse complement strand
GCCGCGATTGCCAGGGCAAATTAATCATTAATCATTAAACACGCTTGTTTTTAAACCATGTGTAATATTTACAAAGGTACACTCACCAGAGGTCCCCTGTGTGCCCTCAGGGTCTTGGGTCAGTTCGGGGGTTACTGTTTCCAGGTCCAGGGTGACAAACATATCCTGGCTGTTGGGGTAACTGGTTTCTCCGCTTTCTTGCTGCTGTGAGCTATCTATGTTCTCTCCATCCTCATCTTCCTCGTCCGCCGAACCCGCTTCCCCGTTTGCAGAGAGGGACTCATAGAACACGCTTGGGCTAGTGGTGGCTGCACGCCCTAGAATGGCATGCAGCTCCGCGTAGTAGCGGCATGTTTGCGGCTCTGCCCCGGACCTTCCGTTTGCGTCTCTGACTTTGTGGTAGGCTTGCCTTAGCTCCTTAATTTTCACGCGGCACTGCCGCGCGTCCCTGTTATGGCCTCTGTCCTTCATGGCCTTGGAGATCTTTTCTAATGTTTTGCCGTTTCTTTTACTGTTTCGGAGTTCGGCGAGCACTGCTTCATCTCCCCAGATGGCGATCAGATCCTGTACCTCCCGTTCGGTCCAGGCTGGAGCTCTTCTGCGATCCTGGGACTGGGACTGGGACTCCATCATGGTTACCTGTGCTGATGAGCTCTGCATGGTCACCTGTGCTCTCCACGCTGAGCAAACAGGAAATGAAATTCAAACGTTCGCGGGGCTTTTCCTGTCTACCTGGCCAGTGCATCTGAGATGAGAGTGCTGTCCAGAGCGGTCACAATGAAGCACTGTGGGATAGCTCCCGGAGGCCAGTAATGTCGAATTCCGTCCACACTAACCCAATTCCGACCCCCTAAGGTCGATTTTATCGCTAATCCCCTTGTCGAGGTGGTGTTAGGAAACCGGTTTAAAGGGCCCTTTAAGTCGACAGAAAGGGCTTCGTAGTGTAAACGTGTCCAGGCTTAAGTCGATTTAACGCGGCTAAAGTCGACCTAAACTCGTAGTGTAGACCAGGCCTGATCTTTGGCTCTAGCAGAGGTTTCAGCTGGTTTCAATCCCTAGGAAGATGATGCCAGCAATATCCCACCTCTTGGGATTCCGCTGCCGTTCTTCCTTTTGACTTTCACACTGTTCAAATGTAGAGCAATAAAATGCCTGTGTCTTTGCTTAGGAGTTTCTGGGCTGG
>NW_020673265.1:0-1196 GCF_002925995.2 Terrapene triunguis | reverse complement strand
TAAATCCGTTTTACCCTGCATAAAGCTTATGCAGGGCAAACTCATAAATTGTTCGCCCTCTATAACACAGATAGAGAGATATGCACAGTTGTTTGCTCCCCCAGGTATTAATACATACTCTGAGTAAATTACTAAATAAAAAGTGATTTTATTAAATACAGACAGTAGGATTTAAGTGGTTCAAAGTAGTAACAGACAGAACAAAGTAAGTCACAAGCAAAATAAAATAAAATGCGCAAATCTATGCCTAATCAAACTAAATACAGATAATCTCACCCTCAGAGATGCTTTAGTAAGTTTTTCTCAGACTGGACACCTTCCAGGCCTGGGCACAATTCTTTCCCCTGGTACAGCTCTTGTTCCAGCTTAGGTGTTATCTAGGGGATTCTCCATGATGGCTCCTCTCCCTCTCTGTTCTCTTCCAACCCTTTATATATCTTTTGCATAAGGCGGGAACTCTTTGTCCCTCTGGGTTTTCACCCCCCCTCACTGGAAAAGCACCAGGTTAAAGATGGATTCCAGTTCAGGTGACATGATCACATGTCACTGCAAGACTTCATTACTCACTTGCCAGCACACACATATACAGGAAGACTCACAGGTAAACACAGTCATCTGCAGACAATGGTCCTTGTTAATGGGAGTCATCAAGATTCCAAACCATCATTAATGGCCCACACTTTACATAATTACAATAGGCCCTCAGAGTTATGTTTTATATTTCTAGTTTTAGATACAAGAGTGGTACATTTATACAAATCAGATGATCATACTCGGTAGATTATAAGCTTTGTAATGATACCTTACAAGAGACCTTTTGCACGAAGCATATCCCATTTGCATTATAGGCACTTATCAAATTTTTATAAAACTATCCCAGTTACATTATATTCACTTATTATCATGTTTTTATAAAACCATATAGACTGCACAACGTCACACATACAGTCTCCTATAATCCAATTGGCAGCATTTTATCATTTCTCCAAACAGGATTAATAAAGAAGGCTCAAAAATGCTATAAGTTGTACTGGCAGTGATATGGAAAGTAATGGGTTTACAACTGCAGAGTTCCACTAGGGTTAGGAACTTTAACATAAAAAGTGGTCAAAAAACTGAATTCGAAGTCAGGGAACTATATGAGCAGCCCTTCCCCAAGCGCACTGGAAAACAACAAGATTACAGTCTACAAATAG
>NW_020673264.1:0-1083 GCF_002925995.2 Terrapene triunguis | reverse complement strand
GGGGCTGTGCCTCTGAGGCCACCAGCAACTCCCGCTCCCTGCTGCAGGTACTGCTCTGGCTCACTGTAAATGGGGAGCTAGTGGAAGGGGAAATGGAGCCCCCTGGCACTCACTAAAAGGGAAAGTGGTGGATTCTCCATCTCTTGATGTCATTGAATGAAGACTAGATGCCTTTCTGGAATGTGTGTGCCCAAAAAGTAACTATTGTACTATACAGGAAGCCCGAGACCATGCAGGGCATTAGAATAGATGCTCTAAAGGTCTCTTCTGGCCATAAAGTCTATTAGTTTTGGAAAAACTCAGTGTAGCATTGGGAGCAGCCTCTGATGTTTTACTGTCTAGCCGGCTTGCTTCCTAGAATGAACACGCATTGAGTGGGGTGATCCACGGAGAGCAGCTCAAACCTTCAAAGTGTCTGGTCAGCGGCAGGACAATAGCACTTCAGGGGAGGGGTGTGTGTGGCAGTGACATCACAAAGGCCTTTTGCAGGACCTCAGCCTATTGGTCAAAGGTGGTGGGGAGGTGGTGACCTCACAGAGAGATGCTGACATGAGCCAGGCAGGACAGGGGAGCAGAGCCAGGAAAACCTCGGAGACCACTGTGGCTTAGCTTCAGCAATTCTCCTTCTCGAGGTCTCTCTTTGAGAGAGTATTAGGGTTCACGTAGGTGAGTGGGAGGAGGAACCTCTTTCGAGTTTTCTCCTTTCCTTTTACTGATTTTACTAGAAAACAGACGTCCCTGTTGAGAAGTTAAGAGCCTCCAAGAGGTTTGTAACCTGTTCAGTCTGATCCACCTGGTGCCAGCTGAATTCTAGGCATGGAAAACACTAGTTCAAGGTGACGGAATTTTATAGCCCACCTGGGATTTTGTCCCATGGAATCACTGGGGACATTAGGGTTTGTCCTTTTCATTTTACCTTGTCCTCCATCCCTCCTTCCTTTCGCTTCATCTCTTACTTCTTTTGTCCTTTCTCTTGTTCCCCTCCCACCACCAGGAGGTGTGAGTGTGTGTGTGAGTGTGTGTGTTGCGTGTTGCCGGGGGTGCTCTGCATCTCCCATAGTGGGAGGTCCACCCAAGAAAGTG
>NW_020673263.1:0-1040 GCF_002925995.2 Terrapene triunguis | reverse complement strand
TAAAGCTCTCTTTAAATCGATTTCTGTAATCCTCCCCAACGAGAGGAGTAGCGCTAAATTCGACATGGCCATATCGAATTAGGCTAGGTGTGGATGGAAATCGACGGTAATAGCTCCGGGAGCTATCCCACAGTGCACCACTCTGTTGACGCTCTGGACAGCAGTCCGAGCTCGGATGCTCTGACCAGCCACACCCCCGGGAAAATTTGAATTCATTTTCATTTTCCTGTCTGGGCAGTTTGAATCTCAGTTCCTCTTTGGACATCGAGGGGAGCTCAGCAGCAGTGGCAACTATGCAGAGCTCTCCAGCAGAGATGGCCGTGCAATCCAATAGAAAGAGGGCCCCAGCATGGACTGATCGGGAAGTCTTGGATCTCATCGCAGTGTGGGGCGATGAGTCCGTGCTTTCAGAGCTGCGCTCCAAAAGAAGGAATGCTAAGATCTACGAGAAGATCTCCAAAGCCATGGCAGAGAGAGGCTACAGCCGGGATGCAACGCAGTGCCGCGTGAAAATCAAGGAGCTGAGACAAGGCTACCAAAAAACCAAAGAGGCTAACGGACGCTCCGGATCCCAGCCCCACACATCCCGTTTCTACGAGGCACTGCATTCCATCCTGGGAGCGGCCGCCACCACTACCCCACCCCTGACCGTGGACTCCGAGGATGGGATCATGTCCGCGGCCGGTTCCTCGTCGGACATGACAGCGGACGGGGAAGATGAAGAAGGAGATGAGGAGGACGAGGCAGTCGACAGCGCTGGCACCGCTGATTTCCCCGACAGCCAGGAGCTCTTCATCACCCTTACCGAGATCCCGTACCAACCGTCCCCATCCCTTACCCCGGACACAGAATCAGGGGAAGGATCAAGCAGTAAGTGCTGTAAACATGTAAACATTTATTTAAAACAGAACGGTAATATTTATACTATTAACAATGTATATTTATAAAAGTGCTGTAAACTAGTAAAAAAATAATCAGGTACAAAACAGGAATATTTACAAAGGTAACAAATGGGTTTTGCATGATTTCTCTGTCTTAGG
>NW_020673262.1:0-2406 GCF_002925995.2 Terrapene triunguis | reverse complement strand
TATTGTGCTATCTAGGTATTCCAACAATAAATAAATCCAGACGGATAAAGTGCATAGTGTCTCATAGAAGTAGAATTCACAGAATAAACTAAATTGGTTGAGAACGATTTGTGGACATAATCTTCCTTGTACGTATCACGTTCACAACCTTTAACATTTTGAAAACAGCCTGCACCAGGCCCAGACAAAGTGATAGATATCCACAAAAGCAGCACATTTTGGAGTCACTTCACTATTCTAACACCTGTGAGTGCATGGAAATGTTAGAATTTACACTCACAAAACCCAATGGGCTCAAGATTCAATGGAAACATGGACACTGATTATGTGAATCAGTGAGTGACCACTTACAATGATCTTTATGTGAATATTAGGTAAATCAGATTGCACAAAATCTTAACCGGTTCCATGTTATTTTGTGAAGTGATATTAATTGTACATAGCACATCCATATATTTTAAGTACATCTTGTAGCCCGAATGCTAATCTACTGTAAATTGGCAGTTGAAGGTCTGGCCCTATACATCAGACAAGCCTCAAAGGGTTTGAATGTTGGGTTAAGATAAAATTCTGGACAATGTGGGGTGAAATCCTGGCCCCACTGAAATTGAGTTCTGTAGTTGACTTAAGTGGGGCTAGGAGCTTATGATTTTTACAGTCTGTCTCACAATATTTGTTATATTTCTTAAAGTCTCAACTGCTTGAATCAACATATCAGCTTTCATATTTTCTTTTAAATAATCATAATCCCTCTTTCTTAGGTAGTTCTTTTCATCCATAGATCACAAAAAAAGGAGGTGAGTATCATTATCCCCATTTTATAGATGGGGAAACTGAGGCACAGAGAGACGCCATTACTTCCTCAAACTCACCCACCAAGCCAATGGCAGAACCAGGAATAGAACTGAGTTCTCTTCATTGCAGTCCAGTCCTCTTGCCACCAGGACATACTCATGGTTACAGAGAAAAACAAAAACATGAAGTAAGTGCACCCTACAGACTCAAAAACCTGACAGCAAATAAAAAGAACCACACATTTATTATTTAAAGCCAATCTCATGATTTTGGGGGCCCTGATTCACGATTTGTCAATGCTTGGACTTAGCAATAATGATTTTTTTCCCCAAAAATGTCTCCCAACTTCTGTAGTCTTCTAATATTTCGTTTCTTTTGAGAATCCCAGTGCAACATGGCCCCAGTCAGGTTGAAGGTAGCATGAGGACACCTCTGGGCCTTCTCTTTTTGATATTTGTATTCACAATGAATGAACTCAGAAAGTGCAACGGCATTTAGAAAATTAAAGGAGATGTTCTGTGAAATTTCTCAAACCTCAAGTTTTGGAAAGAAGTTAGGTGTCTTATTTTCTCTCAGCCACTTCCACAAGCACCACTAGATATATTTCGCCATAGAAGGAGGTGATAATACAAGACAATGAGGAATTCTTAGTAAAAGTGGATAGAGCAGGCAACATGTGAATTCAAATCCTGATTAGATCTAGGCTTAATGTAAATTGGGGGTTTCCAGGACCTTGGAACTTTCAACACAGAAGACACAGGTCTTTAGCAATGGAGCTAAAAAATTAACTTCTCTAGCTGTGACGAAGTAGAAGGCTATTGTAATAACCCCTAGGGGAAGTACCATCTCGTGCATTAAGCCAGGGTATTACATTATGACTTGCATCTGATTTTAAAGGTGAATCAGGATTAGGTTCTGGATTCAGTTTTGACATCATCAAAATTTTGCAAGCTATTCCCAGTATCTTCAGTCTAAACTGGCAGAATCATTGTGAAATCAATATTTACAAAATTTTGCAATGCAAGAAAGAAAGAAAGAAAGAAAGAAGCCTACAAAAATACCCATCTGGGTTTCTATCCAGTCTGGAACTAGAACTGGAACTTTATTCTGAATCCCCTTCAAATTCCACTGGGGTCTTGATTTGAAGTTCCTGTGGGTTTATCTTTATCTATACCTAGGTTTGGAAGGATTACATTTTTATCAGTAAATGTCAGTAAATGCCATTTTCACCATACAGACTGTCAACTGACCACCCCCCAAAAAATGGTTCCATCAATAAAAATAGAAATGTACAGATAAGCAAAGTAAGAAAAATGCTGCTTCAGAACTTATTGGAGTTTGATTTAGGAATATACTGTGTATATTTTGACTTGTGATGTTGACAATTTGAGTTTTAATCATTATAAAGTTCTAACTTTTCAAAAAATCAGTTGTCATTAAATAGTTATTCTCTGACCCACCTTGTTGTCTGACACGCCACAGTAATTTCTTGCAAATGTGAAAATATAGACAATATTTTTTTAAATACTTAAAAATAAACATTGATATTCTCTGCCAAATTATTAAAAAAATTGAATTCTGCCAAGCCTATCAATATAATCTATATCTATA
>NW_020673261.1:0-10949 GCF_002925995.2 Terrapene triunguis | reverse complement strand
CTGTCAGCCCAGCTCTGCCATCATTCATCTGAGACTGGTACTGGGCTGGGAGCACTAGACATGAGTGCAGGAATGGCTGCCATAAAACAATGTTGCCAAGTCAGTTGTGGCTAGTGAGGAGGAACCACAGGGGCAGGTGTTTGCTTCAGGAGGGGCCGATCTGCTTGTAGGAAGTGTGCATTGCCTCTGCCCTGGTCGGAACCATTGTCAGCCTGGTGCGCAGCAGGTTCCTGCCAGGCGTCCCTGCGCTCCAGGCAGTTCTAAGGGGGATGGACTCTGGGTGACGTTTTCAGGGAGCTATGGAGCCAACACATGTAAATTGGATGCTGATGTCAGGCTAAGGCAACCACTAATGACACGGGTGACTGTGTTCAGCTCCCAATCACCAAGATGCTAATGCCAGCGTCTGCCCCACATCACTGCACAGTATCGCACTGGAGCGAATACCAGCACCAGAAGTGAGGGTGTAAATCTGCTCCCCAGGAGGTTCCTGCCAGCAGTGCTGGGGGTGATCTTTTAATAATCATAGAATCATAGAATATCAGGGTTGGAAGGGACCTCAGGAGGTCATCTAGTCCAACCCCCTGCTCAAAGCAGGACCAATTCCCAATTAAATCATCCCAGCCAAGGCTTTGTCAAGCCGGGCCTTAAAAACCTCTAAGGAAGGAGATTCCATCACCTCCCTAGGTAACCCATTCTAGTGCTTTACCACCCTCCTAGTGAAAAAGATTTTCCTAATATCCAACCTAAACCTCCCCCACTGCAACTTGAGACCATTACTCCTTGTTCTGTCATCTGGTACCACTGAGAACAGTCTAGATCCATCCTCTTTGGAACCCCCTTTCAGGTAGTTGAAAGCAGCTATCAAAAACCCCCCTCATTCTTCTCTTCTGCAGACTAAACAATCCCAGTTCCCTCAGCCTCTCCTCATAAGTCAAGTGCTCTAGTGGGAGAAGTAGGTCAGACTCCCGTCCATTCTGCCTAATTAGGTGACAGCATAGCTAGGTGACAGCTGGCTGGGAGGGGAGTGGACAAACTTCAACACTGCCCAAGTGATTAGGCTGGTTAGTGGTGGGGAGCCCTTGATTGGCAGTTGCTGTGTGCAGAGACCAGTCAGACCTGTCGGTGGGAGGCGCTACGTTCCCCAGCGACAGGAGATATCAGATGCACAGAAACCTCCCTGAGTGTTTATTCCCTTGCGTGTTTGCAGACGCTGGCATCTCAGAAGTGGCTCAGATCCGACTGGCGAACGGCCCGAGTCGCTGCGCTGGGAGGGTCGAGGTGCTTCACAACCAGCAGTGGGGAACCGTGTGTGATGACAGCTGGGACTTACAGGATGCCGGAGTCCTATGCAGGCAGCTGGGCTGTGGGACGGCATTATCATCCCCAGGAGGGGCTCGATTTGGGCGAGGGTCAGACCGTATCTGGCTGGATAACGTCAACTGCACAGGGACAGAAACTGCCCTCTCCGACTGCAGGGCTCGGCCTTGGGGAGAGAATGACTGTACCCATGGAGAAGATGCCGGTGTTGTGTGCTCAGGTAACTTGCATCCATCACGTCACTGTGGGTGGTGCAGGGATCGAGCCGGGAAGCTTTCAGCACAGACCCAGCTCTCCTGTTTGAGTCTGCGCTGACCCCAGTACCCCAGCATGGTGCTAAGGGCCTGTGCTGCAGGTAGGGGGGTGTCAATAGGGGGCGCTCTCGGTTTGCAGTTGTGCTGGCCCTAATGCCCCAATGCGGTGCCATGGGCCCCTACCATGAGGAAGCCTTGTCTGTGCCCGCTGGGGGGGCAACTCCCTGACTCCCTTGGCCAAAGGCCACACAAGCCATGCCCTCTAGGCCTTGGGGAGGGGGGTGACCGCTGTCGAGGTCGGCAATAGACACACTTGACCCCTTGACCCTCCGAGCGTCCCCCTGCAGTGCCCAGTCCCTGTCCAGTTGGGCATTCACAGCAGTCACAGATCTGCTGCTCCCAAAGGAACAGGGTCCCAAGGTGACCAGCTCCACCTGCCATCTCTGCCCTAATCAACACACAGCTCTAGATCCCTTCTAGATTTGGATCTAGACTGTTCTCAGTGGTACCAGATGACAGAACAAGGAGTCATGGTCTCAAGTTGCAGTGGGGGAGGTTTAGGTTGGATATTAGGAAAATCTTTTTCACTAGGAGGGTGGTGAAGCACTGGAATGGGTTACCTAGGGAGGTGTTGGAATCTGCATCCTTAGGAGTTTTTAAGGTCAGGCTTCACAAAGCCCTGACTGGGATGATTTAGTTATGATTGGTCCTGCTTTGAGCACGGGGTTGGACTAGATGACCTCCTGAGGTCCCTTCCAACCCTGATATTCTATGATTCTATAGTCACATCAAGGACAAGTGATTTCACAGAGCGTAGCGATTCGAGGGGTAGCAAAGAGAAGGGTTGGAAAGAACTGGTTCCATGGCCAATAAAATCATACCACGCTGACTAGAGCCTAGACTCATTGAACAAGATACTTTTTTGTCTGGTAGAGCAATGCTCACCCCACAGTCCTTCCAGGGTTTTACTCCAGGCTTGGCTGTGATCTCCTGTTCCTGACAGAAATGCTGTCAGCTGCCTCCAGGGTGAAAGGGAGCTCTTGTCCCCTCTCCTCTTTCTTTGTAGGTACAGACCATTGTCCCGTCCCAGAGGAGGTCTCTGTTCGGAGACTTGTGCTGAGAGTCCTTGGTCTTTGTAAATTCTCAGGCCCCCACTGGGCCCAGGCAGTGAATACAGCCTGTTTCCATGGCTGTGCATTGTTCTATGTGCTGATTGGCTCAGCCAAAGGGATTGCCATGGCGCAGGTGACAAGCTTCACTTTAACACTTCTGGAGCCTCATATTCTATATTTTACATCTCTCTTCAGCTATGTCCCATACAAACATCTTGCCCCCGTTAGGTTGACCAGTGGGTTGCTGGCACTTGGTAGAGAGCTCACATGCCACCTTTGGTGAGCTATTGTGCATATAGGCTCATAGACTCATAGACTTTAAGGTCAGAAGGGACCATTATGATCGCCTAGTCTGACCTCCTGCACAACGTAGGTCACAGAATCTGACCCACCCACTCCTGTAAGAAACCCCTGACCTATGTTTGAGCTATTGAAGTCCTCAATTTAGGGGTTAAAGAGTTCAAGGTGCAGAGAATCCTCCAGCAAGTGACCCGTGCTTTGACCAGCTCCTCCTCCCATCTCTGCCCCAATCAACACACAGCTCTAGATCCCTTCATAGTCACATCCAGGGCCGGCTCCAGGGTTTTGGCCGCCCCAAGCAGCCAAAACCAAAAAAAAAAAAAAAAAAGCCGCGATCGCGGTCTAAAAAAAGACGCGATCGCGATCCGCGGCGGCAATTCGGCGGGAGGTCCTTCTCTCCCAGGCGGAGTGAGGGACCGTCCGCCGAATTGCTGCCGAATACCTGGAACTGCCGCCCCTGTCCGGAACGGCCGCCCCAAGCACCTGCTTGAGAAGCTGGTGCCTGGAGCCGGCCCTGGTCACATCAAGGACAAGTGATTTCACAGAGTGTAGAGATTTGAGGGGTAGCAAGGAGAAGGGTTGGAAAGAAATGGTTTCATGGCCAATAAAATTATAACACGTTGACTAAAGCCTAGACGCGTTGAATGAGATACTTTTCTGTCTGGTAGAGCAATGCTCTCCCCGCAGTCCTTCCAGAGTTTTACTTCAGGCCTGGCTGTGATCTCCTGTTACTGACAGAAGTAACAGCTGTCAGCTGCCTCCTGAGTGAAAGGGAGCTCTTGTACCCTCTCCTCTTTCTTTCTAGGTAGAGGCCATTGTCTCTTCCCAGAGGAGGTCTCTCTTTGGAGACTTGTGCTGAGGGTCCTTTATCTTTGTAAATTCTCAGGCCCCCACTGAGGCCAGACAGTGAATATAGGCTGTCTCCACAGCTGTGCTTTGTTCTATTTGCTGATTGGCTCAGCTGAAGGAATTGCCATGGCACAGGTGACAAGCTTCACTTCCACACTTCGGGAGTTTCTGTGACGGGTTAGCTCTTGGGAGCTGCCAACTGATGTGCCAAGACTACCTCTGCTCCTGCTTTCCCTGCCAGCTTGGGACCCCAGCACCCTGTCTTGCTGAGCCAGAGATGCCCGTCTGCTCCAACCCAGACCCAGGGTCTGAATTACTTGTCCTAAAGCTGCAGACTTAACTGAAAGCAGGTTACAGAAGTGTTCTTATCTATAACGCTCAGATGCCCAACTCCCAATGGGGTCTAAACCCAAATAAATCCATTTTACCCTGTATAAAGCTTATACAGGGTAAACTCATAAATTGTTCGCCCTCTATAACACTGATAGAGAGAGATGCACAGCTGTTTGCCCCCCCCCAGGTATTAACACGTACTCTGGGTTAATTAATAAGTAAAAAGCGATTTTATTAAATACAGAAAGTAGGATTTAAGTGGTCCCAAGTAGTAACAGACAGAACAAAGTGAATTACCAAGCAAAATAAAATAAAACATGCATATCTAAGTCTAATACAGTAATACAACTGAGTACAGATAATATCTCACCCTGAAAGATGTTTCAATACGTTTCTTTCACAGACTGGATGCCTTCCTAGTCTGGGCACAATCCTTTCCCCTGGTACAGCCCTTGTTCCAGCTCAGGTGGTAGCTAGGGGATTTCTCATGATGGCTCCACTTTGTTCTGTTCCACCCATTTATATATCTTTTGCATAAGGCGGGAATCCTTTGTCCCTCTGGGTTCCCACCCCCCTTCTCAATGGAAAAACACTAGGTTAAAGATGGTTTCCAGTTCAGGTGACATGATCACATGTCACTGTAAGGCATCATTACCCACTTGCCAGCATACACATATACAGGAAGACTTACAGGTAAAACAGAACATCTGCAATCAATTGTCCTGGTTAATGGGAGTCATCAAGATTCCAAACACCATTAATGGCCCACACTTTGCATAATTACAAAAGGCCCTCAGAGTTATATTTCATATTTCTAGTTTCAGATACAAGAGTGGTACATTAATACAAATAGGATGATCACACTTAGTAGATTATAAGCTTTCTAATGATACCTTACAAGAGACCTTTTGCATAAAGCATATTCCAGTTACATTAGCATATTTTCATAAAATCATATAAAGTGCAACGTCACAGTGTCAGATGCTACATTTTATATCTCTCTTCAACTATGTCCCATACAAACATCTTGCTACCATTAGGTCGACGAGCGGGCTGCTGGCTTTTGGTAGAGACCTCACATACCACCTTTGGTGAGCTATTATGCATATATCTCACCCTGGGGATCCCTGTATAACTCTAGGCATCCCTGTGCCCTCTGACAGTTGGCATCTACTTATCTGTGGGCCAGACTCCTCTGCGGCACATTGGGGACCTGGGTAAGTGCAGCTCCCACTGGTTGGATTTGGTGTCAACGGAGCCTGCAGCTGCTCACTCAAACTAAAAATCCAGGGCCAATTTCTCAAGAGTCCAGTTCCTAATCACTGTGTTCCAGCAGATTTGCATTTCAGGTAATTAGTCCTGAAGTTGTAACTTCCCCAAGAGCTGGACACAGGAGATGCAATCCTTCCTCACTTCCTGTCGTACACAGCCTAAGTATTTCCCTGTCCCGTTTTTTAGCTGCCCTGTCCTACCCCAGAAGTGGCTGCATGTCAGTGCGGGAATCTTCTTCTTTTGTGTATTGCACAAGTCGATACCTATGTAACCCTTCTGCCAGTAGCGTCAGAAGTGACCAGGGCCAGGTTCCTTTTCAGCAATATAACACCGATCTGGCTTGAGCCCCCACCCAGTAACCTGGGACAATTACACACCACCCCTTGGGTGCTCTATGAGGCAAAGTTTCCCCTCTTGGAAGGACAGGGTCTCAGTGCAGGAAAGAAACTTTTGATAAAAGGAGGGAAGGCCCCCGGCATTAACTTGGGAAAATGCCACAAACAGGATTTATAAACATAAAACCATGAGCAAAACACCTCCCCCAGAGTATTTTGGTCAGTGTCTTTTGCCTCAGGTTCTTGAGTCCAGCAACCAAAAGTTCCTTTAAGTTGCCGCTCTCTTCTCCCTCCACCGCACCCCACTCACAGTGGTTGTCCTTGGTTAGTGAAGACCCAGTGTGAGTTCAGCTACCACCATGAGGGCGTGGATGAGAGTGCTTGGCTCGCTCTGTTGTCAGATTACTTGCTCTGGTGGCAGCTACCCTGCCAGCCACTCACCACTCTGCTCGCCCTCACCTTCTGCTGCCCCATCTCTCTACTGTGACCTCTGCAGGTTGCTCTCTTGAAGCTCAAACCAGCCCTTAGTGACTGTCAGCTCTTAGTTGGGAAACCTCAGTGCTGAAGCAGGCTGGGCAGAAACACTGTCTCACAGCAGGTGATTTCAGCTCTAGTGATCACTTAAACCAAAAAGACCCGCAATGGAACCTTAGAATCATAGAATATTAGGGTTGGAAGAGACCTCAGGGGGTCATCTAGTCCAATCCCCTTGTCAGGGTTAGCAGTATGAACATGGTCTAGGTCACTGTGGGCGACTCCATGTGGGAGGGACCCTGCCGCTCCCGGAGGAGCTGGAAGCAGTCGGGGAGAGGGGTCACTGCTGTCCCTGCCGGCAACTGGAAACCGCTCTAGAGACGTCCGCCGCCCAGGGTGGCTGACATAGGCTGGCTCAGCCAGGGACCAGAGGCCTAGAGACAAAGAAAAGGCGTCTGCTGTGAAAGGCTGAGTTCAGCCTGAGCGAGGGGCCATCAGACGGACCTGACCTTTGGGCCAAGGGGGGAGCTGCACTGCTGGATCCCTGCCAGAGCCCCAGGCAGGCGGTGGGAACTTCTGCTCCCAGCAGGGTCCAGGGAGAACTGTCTGTTCTCTGGGAGGTGTTTCTCAGACATCTGTATTCTGCTGGCTGCTCTCCAGGCACCACTGCTGTTGCTGGGTGAGTGGCAAACAGGTACAGCCTAAACCCCTGCTCTGGAGGGAGTGGGACGTGGGACCCTGCCCAGAGAGAGCCCTGAGACCGGAGGGGCTTTTCTGGAGCAGACCATGGAAGGGCAGTCAAAGGTGCAGTTACCCAGAAATTGTGTTGGAAGTCCCGAGTTGGCAGGGTCTGCAGCGGTGAAGACATAGCCTGAGCCTCTGGGCTCCCTCCCTCCTGCTTCACCCTGTGAGCTCTGCCCAGCGAGTGCCGCTGAGCCAGACTCCTGGGAGATCTTCGTGCGCTGCAGGGATTCATGCACCCAGCATAGATTTACAGGGCTACCAAGTGGCATCCAGCCTAGGAAGTCCTTAGCTTAACACAGAGAGCTGAGGTTCAAGCAGAGCCCATTCTGGCCCCGCTGAGCTGTAGGGAATGTGTTCAGGATCTGTGTGTCTCTCTGACTTCCTCAGTCGTTCCCAAGTGAGAGCCCCAAGCTTTCTTCCAGACCCAGAATCCCACACTTAGTCTCAGTCCCAGTCCTCTGTTCTCCAGTTGGGGTCTGTGCCCAGCTTCCCTGCTCAGTGTCATTCCAGGACTCATAGAATCATAGAATATCAGTGTTGGAAGGGACCTCAGGAGGTCATCTAGTCCAACCCCCTGCTCAAAGCAGGACCAACACCAACTAAATCATCCCAGCCAGGGCTTTGTCAAGCCGGGCCTTAAAAACCTCTAAGGATGGAGATTCCACCACCTCCCTAGGTAACCCATTCCAGTGCTTCACCACCCTCCTAGTGAAATAGTGTTTCCTAATATCCAACCTAGACCTCCTCCACTGCAACTTGAAACCATTGCTCCTTGTTCTGTCATCTGCCACTACTGAGAATAGCCAAGCTCCATCCTCTTTGGAACCCTCCTTCGAGTAGTTTAAGGCTGCTATCAAATTCCCCCTCATTCTTCTCTTCTGCAAACTAAATAACTCCAGTTCCCTCAGCCTCTCCTTGTAAGTCATGTGCCCCAGCCCCCTAATCATTTTCGTTGCCCTCCGCTGGACTTTCTCCAATTTGTCCACATCCCTTCTGTAGTGGGGGGACCAAAACTGGACACAGTACTCCAGGTGTGGATTCACCAGTGCCGAATAGAGGGGAATAATCACTTCCCTCCATCTGCTGGCATGGCTCCTACTAATACAGCAAAATATGCCATTGGCCTTCTCGGCAACAAGGGCACACTTCTGACTCATATCCAGCTTCTCGTCCATTGTAATTCCCAGGTCCTTTTCTGCAGAACTGCTGCTTAGCCAGTCGGCCCCCAGCCTGTAGCGGTGCATGGGATTCTTCCTTCCTAAGTGCAGGACTCTACACTTGTCCTTGTTGAACCTCATCAGATTTCTTCTGGCCCAATCCTCTAATTTGTCTAGGTTCCTCTGTATCCTATCCCTACCCTCCAGCATATCAACCTCTTCCCACAGTTTAGTGTCATCTGCGAACTTCCTGAGGGTGCAATTAATCCCATCATCCAGATCATTAATAAAGATGTTGAACAAAACTGGCCCCAGGACCGACCCCTGGGGCACTCCGCTTGACACCAGCTGCCAACTAGACATCGAGCCATTGATCACTACCCATTGAGCCCGACAATATGGACAGATTTCTATCCAACTTATAGTCCATTCATCCAATCCATACTTTTTTAACTTCCTGGCAAGAATACTGTGGGAGATGGTATCAAAAGCTTAGCTAAAGTCAAGATATTTCACATCCACCGCTTTCCCCATATCCACAGAGCCAGTTATCTGATCATAGAAGGCAATCAGATTGGTCAGGCATGACTTCCCCTTAGTGAATCCATGTTGACTGTTCCTGATCACTCTCCTCTCGTCCAAGTGCTTCAAAATGGATTCCTTGAGGACCTGCTCCATGATTTTGCCAGGGACTAAAGTGAGACTGACTGGTCTGTAGTTCCCCAGGTTCTCTGTCTTCCCTTTTTTAAATATGGGCACTATATTTGCCTTTTTCCAATCGTCCGGGACCTCCCCTGATCACCATGAATTTTCAAAGATAATGGCCAATGGCTCTGCAATCAATCAGCCAACTCCCTCAGCACCCTTGGATGCATTATATCTGGACCCATGGACTTGTGCATGTCCAGCTTTTAAAAATAGTCCTTAACCTGTTCCTTCACCACTGAGCGCTGCTCACTTACTCCCCATGCTGTGTTGCCCAGTGCAGCAGTCTGGGAGCTCCCCTTGTCTGTGAAGACCGAGGCAAAAAAAGCATTGAGTACTTCAGCTTTTTCCACATCATCTGTCACTAGGTTGCCTCCCCCATTCAGTAAGGGTCCCACACTTTCCCCGACCTTCTTCTTATTGCTAACATAACTGTAGAAACCCTTGTTACCCTTCACATCCCTTTCTAGTTGCAACTCCAATTGTGCCTTGGCCTTCCTGATTACACCCCTGCATGCTCTAGCAATATTTTTATACTTCTCCCTAGTCAACTGTCCAAATTTCCACTTCTTGTAAGCTTCCTTTTTGAGTTTAAGCTCACGGAAGATTTCACTGTTAAGACAAGCTGGTCGCCTGCCATATTTGCTATTTTTTCTGCACTTTGGGATGGTTTGTTCCTGTGCCCTCAATAAGGCTGCTTTAAAATACAGTCAGCTCTCCTGGACTCCTTGCCCCCTCATATTAGCCTTCCAGGGGATAAGTTCACTAAGGGAGTCTAAGTCTGCTTTTCTGAAGTCCAGGGTCCATATTTTGCTACTCTCCTTTCTTCTTTTTTTCCAGATCCTGAACTCAACCATCTCATGGTCCCTGCTGCCTAGATTGCCACCCACTTCTAATTCCCCTACTAATTCTTCCCTCTTTGTAAGCAGCAGGTCAAGAGGAGCATGGCCCCTCGTCGGTTCCTCCAGCACTTGTACCAGGAAGTTGTCCTCAACACTCTCCAAAAACTTCCTGGATTGTCTGTGCACTGCTGTATTGCTCTCCCAGCAGATGGCAGGGTGATTGAAGTTCCCAATTACAACCAGGGCCTGTGATCTGGAGACTTCAGTTAGTTGTCCTTAATTAACTCCATCTTTGAAGAGTGTTGAGGGGCAGATTAAACCATGCCTAAACCTCTTACACAGAGCCCACACCCCTCAGCAGGAACACCCATCTCCACCCCTCTCACTCTTGATAGGGGTCTGGTGTCTGAGCCCCCTCGTCAGTTAGTTCAGTTCAGTTGTGGGTGACCCCCTCAGTCAGGACAGGCTAAGCACAGTTCTGCTGCCCTTTACTCAGACAATCAGGGCAACAACATTTCACTACCCCTGCATTCAAGTACTACAGTGATTTGTAACCCAGCACCAGCCAACACAGCTCTGTCTGCTGGATACCTAGGCAGAGTGGGTGTGTTCTTGTAAACACAGTCTGGTCCTGAAGCCTTTTCCTATCCCCAGCTCATCACTAGCTGTCAGGGGAGAGCTCATTCTGACCTTGCTTACCTCTAGCTTGTTCAGCCATCTGACTGTGCATCCCCAAGGTCCAGTCTTCTAACGGGGCTCTCCTCCACCACGGTGACTATCTGTATTGCTCCCCACAGGCACACTGAGAAGATCAGGCTAAGCCACGTTTCTGCATTGCAGCAGTCCCTGTGGCCAGTCCAGTTAGGGGCCCATTAAGCCTAGCCCAGGATCTGTGTCACAGGTTGTAAATACAAGTTAGGGCTTCTGAAAATCCATCAGCACGCCAGTCTCTGTATCCCAGAGTTGCTGCCCCTCTGTGAGGACACAGCTGTCAGCCCAGCTCTGCCATCATTCATCCAAGACTGTTACTGGGCTGGCAGCACTAGACACGAGCGCAGCAATGGCTGCCACAAAACAATGTTGCCAAGTCAGTCGTGGCAAGTCAAGAGGAACCGCAAGGGCAGGTGTTTGCTTCAGGAGGGGGCCGATCTGCTTGTAGGGAGTGTGCATTGCCTCTGCACTGGTTGGAACCATTGTCAGCCTGGTGCGCAGCAGGTTCCTGCCAGGCGTCCCTGCGCTCCAGGCAGTTCTA
>NW_020673260.1:0-1523 GCF_002925995.2 Terrapene triunguis | reverse complement strand
GGTGTGGCCGCCTGTCTTTGGCGGTCCAGCTGCGGACGCGGCTCTACCCCCGGCACCGGGGGAGCCGGTACCTTCGCGGCAACAACGTCCCGTGTCTTAGCGGTCTTCTTATGGCCCGAAGAGATGGATCGGTGCCGAGGCTCTTTGGGCGGGCGCGGTGCCGACGTCGGTCGGTGCCGAACAGTCTTTTCTGCCGCACCGGTCGAGCCCGCCGGGGCGCTGAGCACCGAAGCGCTCGGTGCCGGGACAGGGCGCGCCGAGGGAGGATCTGGACTCAGAGCCGCCTCCATGAGGAGCTGTCGGAGCCTAAAGTCCCGCTCCTTCCTTGTCCTTGGCTTGAAGGCCTTGCAGATAGGGCACTTATCTGCTGGATGAGTCTCTCCCAGGCACTTCAAGCAGGAGCTATGCGGGTCGCTAGTTGGCATGTGCTTCCCGCAGGACGCGCACGGCTTAAAGCCAGGAGCCTTGGGCATGGGCCCGGCTGCGCGCCGGGGGGAAAAGGGGAAAAACACCCCCTAAACCCCCGATAACAACTTACAACTATATATATATACACTATAACTAACTACTAACTAACTTGAACAACTATCTATATAACTAAATACAACAAGAACAATGAAAGCTAGGGAGTGTGGAGATCAGCTAAGCCGCGCTCCACAGTTCCAACGACCGTCAGGGGCGGTAAGAAGGAACTGAGGGGGCGCTGGGTCGGCTGGGGTATATATCCAGCGCCATAACGGCGCCACTCTAGGGGGCTCCACAGCCGACCCACCGGGTGTTGCTAGGGTAAAAATCTTCCGACGATCGTGCACGCGGCGCGCACACACCTAACTGGAATGGATATGAGCAAGCACTCGAAGAAGAATCTGTTCTTGCATTAGCATGACTTGTCTGGAGGAAGGGTGTGCAGAGTGCCAGCCGCTCAAGCTAATACAAGGACCATCGCAGGTCAGAGGGTGCCAGAGGGTTACACACTACAATTCCTTCTTTGGCTCGCAGATTCAAAGGCTCATCCTGAATAGTGTGCAAAGAGTGGGTGCCAGGACTCAGGACCTGTTAACTCTGCAAAAGGTCACTCCTGGGAACATCTTTTAGAATCCATTGCCTTAGAAATTTATTCCTTATAGCAGTAACACATCACAGAAACTTTTTAGTCAGCTATACCTCCATCTGATAGTACTTGGCCAGAGGATACTAGATGGGGCCCCAGAACTCAGTACTTTGCTACCTTGGAAGATTTGCAGTGAAGGGGAGAAAAGGAAAGAGTGTGCTTCAGAAAAAGACATAAAACACCCCAACCCTTGGAAACTGTCCAGCCTTCGCTGGGAAGTTGAGCCATGCCTTGGAGGGGATGGGAGTCCCCTTGGAAGATATTCAGAGATTTCAAGTCTCTGCTACTTCCTTCCACTTACAATGACAGCTAAATCAGAGAGCCCGTCCCTCACTCCCTGCATGTGACAGAGATTCCGTGCCAGTGGCTGGGAACCAGGACTATAGGAAGCAGTCAGAGCTGGGGGGCTCGG
>NW_020673259.1:0-1171 GCF_002925995.2 Terrapene triunguis | reverse complement strand
AGAGAAACAGCAGAACTAAAATTAATTTGCAAATTCAACACCATTAATCTGGGCTTGAATAGGGACTGGGAGTGGCTGGCTCATTACAGAAGCAGCTTTTCCTCTCCTGGAATTGACACCTCCTCATCTGTTATTGGGAGTGGACTACATCCACCCTGATTGAATTGGCCCTGTCAACACTGGTTCTCCACTTGCGAAGTAACTCCCTGCTCTCCATGTGTCAGTATATAATGCCTGCATCTGTAACTTTCACTCCATGCATCCGAAGAAGTGAGGTTTTTACCCACGAAAGCTTATGCCCAAATAAATCTGTTAGTCTTTAAGGTGCCACCAGACTCCTTGATGCTCCAGTAAATACCACCTGTAGTTGACCGGGATTAGGAAGAAAACCTGCTTAGATGCAATTCCAGGATTTCATATGAATTTTAGTACAGGCATTCTTACACCTTCCCCTGAAGCACCTGGTACTTGTCACAATCAAAGACAGGATATTGGATGAAGTGAATGTGAAACTTTTGATTTTTACAAATAGCTTTTAGGTTGTATAATTCCCTACAAGGTGGCAAATTCCAGGACTCTAACTGAATCATCTGACACTTAGGTTAATGTGACAGAAGTAACTCCAGTGAAAACACACAGAGAGGTCCTGTAGGGGAGAAAACTTAGGCTAATATTAGTTTTGTTGTTTAAGTGAGCAATAAAGGCAAACTTCTGGAAGGGAGTGAGTTTGCACTATTCTCCAGTGAGCATCCAACATGCATATCCTCTGTTTGGAGTAGGGTGGGAACTCCTCACCTTAGAAGTTATGTGAGCATGTGCCCAATGACAGGCATCTATCCAACTGAACAGTGGAACAGCAAGCTCCATTAGCACCACTAGCATGTTTGGAAGATCCCAATCAGGAAGAAAGAGAAGATTCAGTGAAACTGCTTTTGGAAATGTGAATTAGAACCAACAATGGTTATGCCTAGGTCAGTTGCACTATAACCCAAACCCTGACCTGCAGGAACTATTCTCTCTCTACATACAGAGTTGAGAGTAGTACCCATGCTAGCACAAACACAGTTCTCTGAGCACAGCCTATCACCGATACAGAAACAAAGAAGGGAGTTCATGCTAGAGATTTTGTTAGAATTAAAATCCAATAGTGCCTATGCTGTGCTGAAGATAT
>NW_020673258.1:0-4198 GCF_002925995.2 Terrapene triunguis | reverse complement strand
TGTCAAAGTACACCTAGCAGCCTTTACAACCTTTCACCATAAGATGGAGGGAACGCCAGTCTTCGCTCACCCAACCACTAGATGCTTCCTCGTTGTTACACAGAACATGCACCCAGAAGTCCGACAACCGGCACCACCAGGGGACTTGAATCATGTACCAAATGCCTTACAAGAGCACTTTTTGAACCACTGGCGACCTGTTCACTCCTTCATATGTCTATGAAAGTTGTGTTTTTGGTAGCGATCACATCAGCCAGGTGAGTCAGCGAAATCAGGGCACTTATGGCTGAACCTCCTTACACTGTGTTCACTAAAGACAAAATCATCTTACAACCACACACCCAAATTTTTTACTGAAAGTAGTGACGTCCTTTCATGTAAATCAAACCATACACTTACCCACATTTTACCCTGAACCACACGGGGATACACAAGAGGCTGCCCTACATACACTAGATGTCAGATGAGCCATAGTGTTCTATTTAGACAGAACCAAACCCTTCCGCAAATCCCCAAGACTGTTTATCTCCGTAACAGAGCGATATTGCCCAGCCCTTGGAGCATTCTATCTAAATGGAGCACTACCTGTATCCAAATTTGCTACCAGTTGCACAACAAGGAACCTCCACCAGGCATCCGATCCCATTCTACCTGTGCCATGGCTACATCCATAGCCTTCCTGAACAATGTCCCTCTAATCGATATATGTAGGGCAGCCACGTGGGCATAAGAGCACATCTTTGCAAAACACTATGTCATCACCCAGTGCACTATGTTGGATGCTATACTAGGCCTTACTGTGCTCTCTGCTACAACATACAACTCGCAAGCCCCTACCGTCCACAGTGGGGAACTGCTTTATAGACACCTAAAGTGGAGCACCCACAGGGACACTACTTGAAGTAGTTATTCACGTTGTGCAGTAACGATGGTTCTTCGAGATGTGTGTCCCTGTGGGTGATCCACTACCTGCCCTCCTCCCCTCTACTTCGGAGTTTGTACCTTGAGCTCCACAGTAAAGAAGGAACTTAAAGGGTTGGGTCACGTGCATGCTACATGAGGCGCCAACAACACCGAGAGACGACTACTGCGCATGCGCGACCAGACCGAGCACTGCTACCTAAAATCTCCGATTTGCAGTGCAAGGACGCACCGACACCTAAAGTGGAGCACCCCCAGGGGGACACATCTCGAAGAACCATCGTTACTGCACAAGGTAACTACTTCTTTCATACAGACAATGACTTGTTTATACTGCTCTATACACTGAACTGTAAGTACAAGGAAATATTTCTTCACACAACGCACAGTCAACCCGTGGAACTCTGTGCCAGAGGACGTCATGAAGCCCAAGACTATAATGGGATTCAAAAAAGAACTAGATAAGTTCATGGAGGATAGGTCCATCAATGGCTATTAGCCAGGATGGGCAGGGGTGGTGTCCATAGCCTCTGTTTGCCAGAAGCTGGGAATGAGCAACAGGGAAAGGATCACTTGATGATTTCCTGTTCTGTTCATTCCCTCTGGAGTACCTGGCATTGGTCACTGTCAGAAGACAGGCTACTGGGCTAGATGGAGGGATAGCTCAGTGGTTTGAGCATTGGCCTGCTAAACCCAGGGTTGTGAGTTCAATCCCTGAGGGGGCCATTTAGGGAACTGGGGTAAAAATCGGAATTGGTCCTGCTTTGAGCAGGGGGTTGGATTAGATGACTGCCTGAGGTCCCTTTCAACCCTGATATTCTATAATGGACCAGTGGTCTGACTCAGTAAGGCTGTTCTTACATTCTTAATATTTATATTCCAATTGATTTTTTTTATAATTATATGGTCAAAATGAGAAAGTAAGCAATTTTTCAGTACTAGTGGCTGTGACACTTTTGTATTTTTATGTCTGATTTTGGAAGCAAGTAGTTTTTAGGTGAGGTAAAACTTGGGGTATGCAACACAAATCAGACTCCTGAAAGGGGTACAGTAGTCTGAGCCACTGATGTAAACAAAGATGGGGGCTCTTGCCTGCCTGCTTGGAAAAGACAGCTCCTTCAACCCCTGGCACTGTCAGCCACAGAACAGAGCCTGGAAATCCTGCCTTCCCCCAGCAGTCACTGGAATTGACTCCAAACTTTGCTGTCTTTATAATAATCTGAACTCTTTTGCTTTTCCAGGAGGCAGCCAACAAGGGTCTGAAGGCCAACCAGTGGGTGCAGGAGGTGTCGGGGCTGATGGATGGCAAAGGTGGTGGGAAAGATGTCTCTGCCCAAGCTACAGGCAAGAATGTTGGCTGCTTAGAGAAGGCTCTGAAACTGGCCACAGACTTTGCCAGGCTCCACCTGGGCGAGTTGAAGAACTGACCTAATGCCCCTGCACTGGCTCATGGCACATAAGGGAATGCTCTCCACTCCCTCTTCATTCTCATCAGCCTGGCTGATAGGTTACAGTTTACTCTAATGGAGTCTGCAGAGACAGATGCTGCACGTCATTCCGTCTGAATCCATTTTAGCAGACTAAAAGCAGAATCATGCCGTAGTGCTCAAAACAAGGGATAGAGAGCCAGCAACTTGTGTCCTAATCCGGCTCTGAGGTCTCCTGCTGTGGCCATGGTTAAGTCACTTCATTTTCACCCCTCTGTCGCTGTTCCTTGTCTAAAATCGAGCTGATAATACTGACCTACTTCCCAGGGCTGCTGTGAGGATTAACTAGTTAATGTAAAGTCTGCAGAGCACAGTCCAATACTGAATATTAGTAAATATTGTCAACCTTCTAATAAATTAAAATGCATCAAAGCCAAGAGTCTGCGCATACCAACCTCCCCTTTCTGTTACAACCACTGGCAGCATGAGCTGTAATGAGAATGGGTGGTGGAGCTGGGATCCAAGCTGCTAGCGTATTTTGTCCCTCACCACTGTTACCCAGCTGTAGATAATGTGGGAAGCTCTTTATTCAGTTCATTGACAGTATTAATATTGTATTAATCTAAGCTGCTGTAGCTATATCTCCTGCCTTGAGCTGGGCAAACCTACCTCTGCTTGGAACTGTGAGCACTAGGCTTAGTGTTAATAAAATGACACATGCAGTGAGTGCTGTGAACTTAAAGGATTGTTAATTAAAAATTAACAGTTGCCATTTTTCTTTGCTGAGGACAATTAGTGTGGGAGCAGCATATTAACCAGATGATTTGGCCATGTGCAGTAGTGCCTGCTGCTGGCAAAAATTGCCAAGAACAAGTTAATGAATCCAATGGTTCATTTGGCCTAAGAACGGCTTTTCACTGTGCACCTGGAGAGGTAGGGAAAGGAACAATGTATACAGAGAGGCTTGCACCGGGGACAGGGTTGGAGGGTGGCTTCTCCCTAGCATGGCCTTACTGACCCTTGCCCTGTAGTATCTTGTAATGGCCTTATACTGCTTCCTTTATGAATTAGTCCCCAGGCTTCCATAAAGGAGAAACAGAGGGATGAGGAAAGGAAGAATGAAGTGCAGGAAACCAGAGCAAGTATGGCCCCATAGATACTTTACAAATGTACCCTAGGGCTCAATTCAACCTACAGAAACCTAACCCAAACCAGCATAAGCCCTGTTTTGGGCTGGTCTAGTGCCTGGATGGTAGAGGTTAGCACTGATGTAATTGAGTCAATTTAGTGAGGGGGTGCCAGCTTGGAAAAATCCCAGCACCGCCTTGTGTCTCCAGCAGGAGGGAGCCCAGCCTCGTTGGGGCGTGATCCCTGGGGAAGTAGGGGCTACGCAGGGGGGTTGATTGCAGAGAAGGGAGCGATGGGCACAGAAACACCCAGCTACCCTGTAGTTCTCGCTGAAGTGCTGCCCCAAGTGGGTCTGGAAGTTACTGGGAGAAGGCGGCCAGGTGCCTGAACTCACCGCAATGGAGCAAAACCCACTGGCGAGGCCTGCGGGATCCCTGACCTCCACTGCCTTCGGCCCCTGCACTGACCCCCAGCGACCCCCGCACGGGCGCCTGGTGCCCGGGTGGGCCCCACACATCCTGCCTCGGGGAGGGGGGGCACTGCGGGAAGAGGGCCGGCCCCACACATCCTGCCTCGGGGAGGGGGGGCACTGCGGGAACAGGGGCGGGGCAGCCCCGCGCTGCCGCCGCTGGGAGCCCCGCCCACTAGGGCCGCTCTGCCCCTGCCGAGGGGCCCCAGGGGGCGGGGCGGGCCCGCGTTAACCCGCCCCCTGCCCCGCCCCG
>NW_020673257.1:0-1084 GCF_002925995.2 Terrapene triunguis | reverse complement strand
GTCCCGATTTTGGGGTCTTTTTCTTATATAGGTTCCTATTACCCCCCACCCCGTCCCGATTTTTTACATTTGCTGTCTGGTCACCCTAGCAGGGGGAAGCTACGTATTCAGTGCCGTTACCAACCCTAAAACACCACGAGGGGAGTGAGACGGAGCCCAGGACTTACCTGCCCCCAGAGCTCCCAGCACCCTAGAGAGGGGGGAGAAAGACAAGGCCGTCAGAGGACTTGTCCCAGGCTGAGGGAGCCTCTGGGATTTAGGGGAATTTCAGACACTCGGGTTCTTGTGCAGAGAGCAGCAGCCGTCTCCTCCGTTCCCCCCAGCCGGGACAGTGGCTCTCAGCAGCCCCAGCAACCCCTGCTGGCAGGTGGCCACAGGGGGAAGTTTCTCCCCAGGCACTTTACAGGGAGAAAATGTTTCCCTGCTTTGAGCGTGAAAGTCCGCCCAGGGCTGAGAGCCCCACAAGCCCCCTGGCCCCAGTAACCCATTAACCTGGTGAGAGTGGAGCCTTAGGCCTGGCTTGGGACCTCTGCATCGGGGAGGGGATTTCACCCTCCAGGTGCAAATGCAGCCAGACATTTCCAGGGCAGGTGAGAAGGTCTTGGGGTTACAGCAGCCAGGACTCCTGGGTCCCATCCCTGGCGCTGCCACAGACTCACTGTGTGACCTTGGTCAGGGCTCTGCCCTGCTTCCCCCCGTTGTCCCATAGGGATAACGCCCCCGGCCCCGCTCTGTAAAGCGCTTTGGGGTCCGGGGCCGAGACGCTCCCATAGAAACGCTGCGTAGGATCATTGTGACGACAGCCTGACCTGCAGGGACTGGCTCAGACCTGCAGCAGCTCCCCGCTTTGGCGGCTTCTCTCTCTTTTCCCAGGGGGGCCCGACGCTCCCCTGGGGGCTCCTGGAAGAAGCGGCGTGTGGGGGGTGGGGGGGTTAGAAACTGCTGCAAACAACCTCCCAGCTGCCAGATTTCAGGGCCCCACTTCCCCCACCAACCGCCCCCCGCCACAACCCCTAACAATTCAAATCCAGCACTGAAATTAACACAGCTACATAGCCCCAAAGCCCCAGCTCTGCCCCCCCCC
>NW_020673256.1:0-1002 GCF_002925995.2 Terrapene triunguis | reverse complement strand
GGAGCCCAACAGCTCTGCCTTACTCTTGGGTAGTTCCAAATCCCTGAGAAGGTCATTCAGTTCACCTTGTGTTATGAGGTGTGGTTCAGAGGAGGAGGATGGGAGAAAATGTGGGTCCTGTGACATTGATGGTTCAGGACCAGAAGTTTCATCCTCTTCCTCTTCCTCGTCTGACTCAAGTGAGAATGATTCTGGTGCATCAGAAACCGGCAGTCCTTCTCCGTGGGGTACTGGGCGTATAGCTGATGGAATGTTTGGATAATGCACAGTCCACTTTTTCTTCTTTGACACACCTTTCCCAACTGGAAGCACCATGCAGAAGTAACAATTGCTGGTATGATCTGTTGGCTCTCTCCAAATCATTGGCACTGCAAAAGGCATAGATTTCCTTTTCCTATTCAACCACTGGCAAAGATTTGTTGCACAAGTGTTGCAGCATATGTGTGGGGCCCACCTCTTGTCCTGATCTCCAATTTTGCAGCCAAAATAAAGGTGATAGGCTTTCTTAACCATAGTGGTTATACTGCGCTTTTGTGATGCAAAAGTCACTTCACCACAAACATAGCAGAAGTTATCTGCACTGTTCACACAAGTACGAGGCATCTCTGCTCACTTTGGCTAAACAGAAATGTGTCCCTTTGCAAAATCAAACACTGACAAATAAGAGAACACGACACTGTATGATTTCTAGAGCTGATATAGGGCAATTTGTTCAGCAGAGTGATGTCAGCTTCGTTATGATTGCATCATCCATGACTTCTAGGAATAACATGATGCAATTCATATCATGTATGACGCAATACCAGCTTCAGATTGCATCATTCATTGTTTTGCCTAAAAAGCAAGTACTGTCCAAACCCAGTCATAGATTTATTCATAGATCCAGTCAAAGATGTATTTTAGTCATTTCTGGTTTAAATTGAGAGCCCTTCCCTTTATAACTCACTTATCCTGTGCCATTCCCAAGTCAAGGGTCGTATATACTGACCCAATAGCATATCT
>NW_020673255.1:0-1084 GCF_002925995.2 Terrapene triunguis | reverse complement strand
CTTCACATTCATGCATTCTTTATTAATTCAGCACACAACTAGGGGGATAATTGGAAAGGTAGCCCGGGATGGGTGGGGGAGGAGGGAAGGAAAAGGACACACTCCAATTTAAAACTTTAAAACTTATTGCTATGGAAATCATCTAGGGTGGAGTGAGTGGGTGGCCGAAGGCCCCCCCACCGTGTTCTTGGGCGTCTGGGTGAGGAGGCAATGGGACTTGGGGAGGAGGGCTGCTGGTTACAGAGGGGCTGTAGCAGCGTTCTCTGCTCCTGCTGCCTTTCCTGCAGCTCAACCATACGCAGGAGCATATCACTTTGATGCTCCAGCAGCCGGAGCATCGACTCTTGCTTTCTGATTACAAGTTGACGCCACCTCTCCTCTTCAGCCCGCGTTTCAGCACGCAACTTCTCCTCTTCAGCACGCCACCTCTCCTCTCGCTCATATTGGGCTTTTTTAAAATCAGTCATTGACTGCCTCCACGCATTCAGCTGTGCTCTGTCAGCGTGGGAGGCAGTCTGAAGTTCAGTAAACATTTCGTCACGCGTCCTTCGCTTCCTTCTTCGAATATTCACTAGCCTCTGCGAAGGAGTAAGATTTGCAGCTGGTGGAGAAGGGAGAGGTTGTTAAAAAAGATACATTTTAGAGAACAATGGGTAGACTCTTTCACGTTAGATTTTGCTGTTCACAACATCACACAGCACATGTGCTTTCGTTACAAGGTCGCATTTTTCCTCTTATATTGAGAGTCTCCTGGTTTGGTGTGAGAGATCACTCACACAGTGCCAGGACACAGATTTCAGCTTGCAGGCAGCCATGGTAAGACATATAGTCTTTGGGCTTTTTTAACCTTCTTAACATGTGGGGATGGTTTCAAACAGTTCTGCCCTCATTTCCCATACCAAGCACCCGTGCCATTTAAAATGGGTTTGCAATGTAAAAGGAGGGGCTGCGATTTCAGGTTTAACATGCAGCACAAACCCAACTAACTCCCCTCCCCCTCACACCCAATTCTCTGGGATGGTCACTTCACCCCTCCTCCCCACCGCGTGGTTAACAGCGGGGAATATTTCTGTTCAGCAGAGCA
>NW_020673254.1:0-6788 GCF_002925995.2 Terrapene triunguis | reverse complement strand
CAATGCGCCGGAAGTCGACGCTAGCCTCGGTACTGTGGACGCGGTCCGCCGACTAGAGCACTTAGAGCATTTTATGTGGGGACACACACAATCGGCTGTATACAACCGATTTCTATAAAACCGGCTTCTATAAATTCGACCTAATTTCGTACTGTAGACATACCCAGAGTGTGTGTGTGTGTGAGAGAGAGAGAGAGAGAGGGGGAGTGTGAGAGAGCATGTGTGAGAGAGAAACAGAGTGTGTGGAGCTGGGAGGTGGGGTAACCCTCCCCCATGGCATAGATTACAATCCTGAGCCCACAAAGGTACATATAACATGTATAGAGGCCATGGATAAAAGGGACACAAAAATACACAGAACATTCATAGAGAATTTGACAGTCCCCAAAATGTCACATGTGGCTGCAATATCTGCCACGCAGAGTTCACATGTGAGTGTTAGACACTGTCCCTATTATCTCTGAATGGGGCTCAACACGTGTCATGGGCGCCCTGGGGATAATGGTGCTGGGGGCCTGGGTCTCTGATACACCAAGGCCTTTTCATGCTGCTCCAGAACAGGGGCTGCACTAGAGTAATCAGGAACCTGCTAGAACCAGTTAAGGCAGGCAGGCTAATTAGGACACCTGGAGCCAATTAAGAAGAAGCTGCTAGAATCAATTAAGGCAGGCTAATCTGCAGGAGGGGTGATGTAAAATCTGGCAAGGTGTAAAGAGATGAAAACAGATCATCACTACACAGGTGATGGCTTCAAAGGTAAAGTCAGAGGCCAGATAATGAAGGGGAGAAGGAGGCAGATAAAAAAGTGAAGGAAACAGACAGCTAGTCACTGTGGAACTGCACAGGAGAGGATATGTGTGGGTGTCTCGGTGGAGAGACACAGCATTCAGAGAGAGCCCATTAAATTAGCAGGATGGAAACCACAGTAGGAGGGAACCAAAATGCTGTGGAGGCAGCCCTGGGGGTGGGGGTCACTATAAGGGGTTCACGGAAGGCACAGGATGAAAAAGCTAACACATCCTCACTGTGAGATGAGGTCTAGCTCTGAGTCCTAGTCAGATGTGTCTAGTGCAGCACGAATGACTTGTGGGTTGTTACTTCTAAACTGGAGAGTCTGGGATTCAGGACTCCTTTGTCACTGAAGAGTCTGATTTGTGACGTATACGGTCTGGCAGTGCAGTGTCTAGCAATTGGAAGTGACTTTTAAATAGTTTGTGAGCCCTGGAGTGCTGCTCACTGTGTTCTGTGTTTTTGAAGCTGCCAGAAACCAGCAGAGCAGTAGGATGAATGTAGCGTCAAGGCCTGACATGATGGTGTATAAATAGTAACCATGGTTACTGGGGACCCAGCTGTGCTCTGTGCTTTCTCCATGTTGCTGGTTGTTGGCAGGCTGAGCAGATGTGGTTTGTAAGACACGGCAGTGATGTGAGATGGACGCTGATGACTAGCAATACCAACAGCAGCAAACCCAGCGAGGAGGCCGGAGCTCCTACCTGACACCAGCCTATGAACCTGTAGAGCAAGGCAGAGAGCGACGTAGCCAGGCAGAGCGGAGCTCACAGTGAAGCCGGGAGAGAATGAGGGAACCTTCCCCATCATCGTAGCTGGGTCTGGGGAACAGGAGAAATAATAAAACAGACGGTGAGTGAGTGGGATGCAGTGACAGTGCCACAGTTGTCTGACTTTCACAGCCCTGGTCCATGGATCAGTTACGTTTACACTAGTGCACTTCCCAATATTCATAGACTAAGGTCAGAGGGGCCATTAGATCATCTAGTCTGATCTGTGCCATGGGCCAAACACTCTCACCCATTTACCCCTGTACTCAACCCAAACTTGTATTTGTCTAAAGCATCTTCCGGAAAGTCACCAACCCTTGATCTGAAGACCGCAAGAGACAGACAATTCACCACTTCCCTGGGTAGTTTGTTCCAATGATTAATCACCCTCAGTGTTATAATTCTGTGCCTTATTTTTAATTTGAATTTGTGCATTTTTAACTTCCAGCCATTGGTTCTTGTTATGCCTTTCTACCCTATATTAAAGAGAACCTTAGTACCCTGTATTTTCTCCATGAAGGTGTGACAGATGGGGAACTTTACTGAAATATTTTTATGAAGTATCAGTAGGACTCTACTGATCCCCTTGGCATCGCTACTGCTTTGGGGAAAAGAATTGCTTCTCTCCCTGGGACTAGGCTGAACAGGCTAGAGATCTGAGATGTAGAGCCACTCAGTGTCTGGGCTGGAATCAACACATATCAATGGAAACAATGAGGAGTCCTGTGGTACCTTAAAGACTAACACATTTATTTGTGCATAAGCTTTCATGGGCTGGAACCCACTTCATCAGATGCATGAAGTGGAAACTTCAGTGGGCAGATATATATACACATGCAGAGATGAGTGTTGTGACAAAGTTCCTCCTCTGTCTTGGTGGGTCCTGCGCTTATTGGCAGATTTTCTTGCCTCAGAGATTCACCATGTGGCTTGGGGAACAGCCCAGAGACCTTCCCCTCTGGAAGAACCCACAGTCCAGATCAATTGGGAAGTTTGGGGGGAACCCGGGCCCGCCCTCTACTCCAGGTTCCAGCCCAGGGCCCTGTGGACTGCAGCTGTCTATAGTGCCTCCTGTATCAGCTGCATGACAGCTACAACTCCCTGGGCTACTTCCCCATGGCCTCCTTCAAACACCTTCCTTATTCTCACCACAGGACCTTCCTCCTGGTGTCTGATAACGCTTGTGCTCCTCAGTCCTCCAGCAGCACACCCTCTCACTCTCAGCTCCTTGTACCTCTTGCTTTCAGCTCCTCACACTCCGCACCACAAACTGAAGTGAGCTCCTTTTAAAACCCAGGTGCCCTGATTAGCCTGCCTTAATTGATTCTAGCAGCTTCTTCTTAATTGGCTCCAGGTGTCCTAATTAGCCTGCCTGCCTTAACTGGTTCTAGCAGGTTCCTGATTACTCTAGTGCAGCCCCTGCTCTGGTCACTCAGGGAACAGAAAACTACTCATCCAGTGACAAGTATATTTGCCCTCTACCAGACTCCTGTACCCCACTGGTTTGGGTCTGTCACAGTGTGTTACATTACTATGCGGAGGACCAAGTGCTAATGAGGTCAATTCAATCAGGGCGGATGTGGTCCACTCCCAACAGTTGATGAGAAGGTGAGAACACATTATAATAAAGGAGGCTGACAAAGGAGGTGCTGTAGTCATCATGAACAGGTCAGATTATGAACGGGAGGCTGCCAGGCAACTCTCCAACACCACATTCTATAGGCCACTATCCTCTGATCCCACTGAGGAGTACCAAAGGAAACCACACCATCTGCTCAAGAAACTCCCTGAAAAAGCACAGGAACAAATCTACACAGACACACCCCTAGAACCCCGACCAGGGGTAGTCTATCTGCTACCCAAGATCCATAAACCTGGGAATCCTGGACGTCCCATCATCTCAGGCATTGGCACTCTTACAGCAGGATTGTCTGGCTATTTGGACTCTCTCCTCAGGTCCTATGCTACTGGCACTCCTAGCTATCTTCGAGACACCACTGACTTCCTGAGGAAACTACAATCCATTGGTGATCTTCCAGAAAACACCATCCTGGTCACTATGGATGTAGAAGCCCTCTACACTAACATTCCACACAAAGATGGACTACAAGCTATCAGGAACAGTATCCCTGATGATGTCACGGCACACCTGTTGGCTGAGCTTTGTGACTTTGTCCTCATCCACAACCATTTCAGATTTGGGGACAATTTATACCTTCAAGTCAGCTGCACTGCAATGGGTACCTGCATGGCCCCACAGTATGCCAACATTTTTATGGCTGACTTAGAACAGCACTTCCTCAGCTCTCGTCCCCAAGTGCCCTTCCTCTACTTACACTACTCCGATGACATCTTCATCATCTGGACCCACGGGAAGGAGGCCCTTGAAGAATTCCACTGGGACTTAAACAATTTCCACCACACCATCAACCTCAGACTGGACCAGTCCACACAAGAGATCAATTTCCTAGACGCTACCGTGCAAATGGTCACATAAACACCACCCTATACTGGAAACATACTGATTGCTATACTTACCTACATGCCTCCAGCTTTCATCTAGAACACGTTACACAATCCATTGTCTACAGCCAAGCCCTAAGATACAACCGCATTTGCTCCAATCCCTCAGACAGAGACAAACACCTACAGGATCTCTATCAAGCATTCTTAAAACTACAGTACCCACCAGGGGAAGTGAAGAAACAGATGGACAGAGCCAGACGGGTACCCAGAAGTCACCTACTACAGGACAGGCCCAACAAGGAAAGTAACAGAGCATCACTGGCCATCACCTACAGCCCCCAGCTAAAGCCTCTCCAGCACATCATCAACAATCTACAACCTATCCTGGAAGATAATCCCTCACTCTCACAGACCTTGGGAGGCAGGCCAGTTCTCACTTACAGACAGCCCCACAACCTGAAGCAAATACTCATCAGCAACTACACACCACACAACAGAAACACTAACCCAGGAACCAATCCCTGCAACAAACCCCGTTGCCAACTTTGCCCGCATATCTATTTAAGGGACATCATCATAGGTCCTAACCACATCAGCCACATCATCAGGGGCTTATTCACCTGCATGTCTACTAATGTGATATTTGCCATCATGTGCCAGGAATTCCCCTCTGCCATGTACATTGGCCAAACCGGACTGTCTCTACACACAAAAAAAAATAACTGGACACAAATCAAACATCAAGAATGGTAACATTCAAAAACCAGTAAGAGAGCACTTCAATCTCCCTGGACACTCAGTACCAGACTTTAAAGTTGCCATACTTCAGCAAAAAAACTTCAAAAATAGACTTCATTGTGAACCTGCAAAGCTGGAATTCATACGCAAACTTGACACTATCAGACTGGATCTGAATAGAGACTGGTAGTGGCTTGCTCACTACAAGAAATAATTTTCCCTCTTTCGGTATTCTCACCTTCTCATCAATTGTTGGGAGTGGACCACATCCACACTTATTGAATTTGACCTCGTTAGCACTGGTCCTCCGCATAGTAATGTGGAATTGTGTGGATCGTGGGGTCCAGCACAATAGAAGGTCACTCCCAAGGGACTGGCTGAAGGCCAGAGCATAGATCAGACCTTGTGATCCATGACAGAAAGTCACCTCTCAATCTTCTCTTTGCTAAAGTGAACAAATTGATCTCCTTCAGTCTCCTACTGGGGCATTTGCTCCAGCCCCTAAATCATTTTTGGTGACTTGTTTCTGCAGTGTCTGTGATATTTTGGGGTGCAATCCAGACCAGTAAGGGGTTGTGTCACTGCCTGCCCTGCCCTCCCAACTGCTCAGAGCCCCGGAAACCTGCCCTGTCACACAGGGAGCAGTTCAGAGCTGAGCTCTTTTGGAAACGTGGCCCTAGGTCTCTATGGCCCCAGGCACCGGCAAGAGGCTGCGTTGCTGTGACGGGCAGTGAGCTTCCACATGGGGCTCACACCATGTTACACCGATGGAAGCTCTGGCTCCATCTGGACTGTGATGTGGTGAAGTGGCTGTAACCTGCCTTAGGCCAGGATGGCTGCAGGGGCTGTCATGGCTCAACGAGCAACCACACTGGGGAGGAAGTAGGTGAGAGCAGGGCTGGCGGGGAGTCACTCACTGGGCACCTGCATTCGGTGGCAACTGCTGATAGATGCAAGTGAGAAGTAAAGCTGCCCCCGCCCTGCCAGAAACCCTCCTCAGGGCAGCAGCAGCCTCACCTGCCTCCCTGGGGGTGAGGGCCCCCCAGAATGCCAAGGGCCTCGTGGGCACAGACAGGTGCAACTGACACTCGGAGGGGGAGATTTTTACAAACACAGAGGAGTTAGGGTCAACAGGGAATGGGATTATGCTCCCAGATCCCTTAGGAGCTTTAGAAAATCTCCCCCTTGCTGCACCACTTGCACCCAATCCGGCCCCAGGTGTTTCCCTTCCATCTTTCACCCTCTCATTCTGGATGTCCCATTAGTGAGCTGATGATGAAAACACCCGCACACTCCCAACAGCGCCCCACAGGAACATTACAGCCGGCGATCGGTGCCTACCAGGTCAGTAAATAGAGCAGAACAGCAAACAAATGCAAACCTGGCAGTGGAGACACTGGCCAGGTCTCTGAATCTGTGTGAGCATTTCTACAGCCACAGCTGCGATCCCAGTAGGAAAGTGACAGTTTATCCCCCAAATCCCAGGAACGAGGCCGTTGATAGCAGCAGCTCGTCTGACTAATCAGCCTGGAACTATCCATGGCAGCAATTCAGCTGGGGTTGCAATGAGTGACCCCATACCTGCGGTGTCCTCTGGAGTCGTTTCTGAGCCGTTCCAGTCTCTCCAGGGGGCTCCCAGCTTCGCTAGCACCCAGAGCCATTCTCCCTAGGCAGAGCTCCTGCTCCCAGTGACTGGTTCCCTTTCCCCGGCTGTGACATCCATCCTGCCGGAGGGGTCAGGGAGCCACAGGGGTTAACTCCAGCCTGCCCCTGAGCTTTTCATTCAGTTAATGCATTTTATATTGAATCGAAGCCCCGTCCCCTCTTGGCACATCCACCAGCTTCAAAAGTGAAAGAAGGATCGAGGCTGGAACGTGACTGTGACTGGATCTGCCTCACAGGATGATTATGGCACAAAGATCAAATTCCTCTGATACACCCACAGGGCAGTGAGAGGGCATCTTCGGTGCCTGCAGCCTCAGCTCTCCAGGTTGCCTGGTGACGGCCAGTTCTGCAGGCTGTTTG
>NW_020673253.1:0-1592 GCF_002925995.2 Terrapene triunguis | reverse complement strand
GTGGTGCCCGCTGGACCTGTCATCTTGTGGCGGGGTTTAATCCCACTGCCTTTCCTCCCACTCTAGCTCTGCACCCGGCGGGCTGAGAGAGGAGGGTCCCCCGGGGTTGGGCCAGCGTGTGGCTGGCTCTCGGGGGCAGTGAGGGGCAGAAGCATCGCTGCGCTCGCTCCGAAAGAGGGCCCCCCGTCTGAGCTGTGCAGAGGGCAGGCGTTAGCTGGTGCTGCTGGAACTGTTCGTGCCCCCAAGATGGGGGAGGGAAAGCTGGCCAGCCCTCATGTGCCTGCTGGGCCCAAGCCGCGTCCTACAGGCTGCCACCCACCCGCACAGGGCCCCTTCGCTCTCTTCCCCCCTCCCGGGCCTGTTCTCAGAGCCGGCAGAGGAGCTGCGCCCAGCCTTCGCCTCTCATCATCTTTAACGAGCTGGGCCTGCTCTGCAGAGAAGCAAGACGCTGGCAGTTGCTTTCTAGGGGAGGGCAGCGGGGGGGTTCTGGCATCCAGGCTGCAAGCAAAGCAGCCCCCCCAGAGGAGTTACTGCTGGGGTCCAGATCAGATTGCCGCTCGGCGTCTGGGCACAGCGCAGGGTGCTGGCTGCAGCCGGCTCAGGCTGGCAGTGCCCAGTCGATTTGGATCCAGTCCCCACCCTAAAATCAAGTAACTGTCTTGTGTGGGTTCCCCCTGCCCCCCGCTAGCGTACCCCGAACATCCCTCCCGTGCAGTGTTCCCCGGCTCCCCTCTGGCCCATGCCTCGTTAGCTGTCCTGCCTTGAACTGTGGGGTTTGGCCCGCTGCCCCAAGAGCAGCGTGGCCGTGTGTGTGTGGGGGGGGAATGGAGATATCCCCTCCCCAAAGGGTCTTTCCCAGCCACAGCCACTTGGAGCAGCTTCTGAGCTGGGCTGGCCCAACGTGCGGAGCAGGGCTGTGGAAAGCTGTGTGTCACCCACCGTAAAGCAACCAGTGTCCAGCTCGGGGCAGTGGGGACGCTCCGGAGGTGGGGGTCTCCGCCTCAGGCGCTGGTGTAAATCCCCTGTGGTCGTCCCTTCCCACAACCTCCCTCTACAGCGATGGGACCGGGCTGTCCCCTGCAGCCCAGCCTCTGTGAGCCCCCGGTAGGGTGGATGGGTGGTGGATGAACAGCGTCCGCCGTTGAGGTGGGGTCCCCGTGTCTACAGAGACGTCCCAGAGACTCCTGCCAGGCTCCGGGCTCTAGCGAGGAAGGCGGCGTACCGCGGGGCACTCGGGGTGTCTGCGTCCCCTTTGGGAGCAGCTCCCGAGGTGTCGAGAACAGAAAAGTCCAACCAGTGTCGAAGCAGAAAGTGGAACCTGCCAACGTTAACAGTTGATTTGGGCTTGTGGGAGCAGAAGCCAAAATGCGAGGAATCTTGGCTGGGGAGAGGGAAACTTCTGCTGCGGGCAGTAAGTCAGCGGAGGGGGGTTGACAGGCTCGTGCACCGGCTGCTGGCATCTGGGGAGCAGGGGCAGTGCTGTGGGGCATGGGAAGCTGGGCACGGAAAGGCCCCCTGCTGAGAGGGGTCCCCTTGGCTTGTGGCTAAGCAGTGGCTGCCTGAGTTGCTTTGCTGTGCCTTGCTCAGCGGCC
>NW_020673252.1:0-1470 GCF_002925995.2 Terrapene triunguis | reverse complement strand
TGATGTGGACACCTTACAAGGAAGAGCAGAGCTGAATAACACCTAGCTGGTTTGCTCAAATATCTCACTGCATCTAAAACCAGATAACTAGGCAACTCATGCATGCACCCTGTGTAGGAGGTAATCGCTATATTCCAGGCTATCAAACACCTGGGTCTTGATTTTGTTTAGCTCAAGGTATGGCTCTCTTGCTTGGGAATCCGAGGCTGTTCTGAAGTGGAACTCCTGTCCTTACTGTATATGTGACGGGTTGGATCACAGAAACCCCCTTGGGAGCTGCCACCCGATGTGCCAAGACTACCCCTGCTTCTGTTTTCCCTGCCAGCTCAGGACTCCAGCACCCCGTCTTGCTGAATTAGACACTCCAGTCCCCTTCAACACAGACCCAGGGTCTGAATTACTTGTCCCAAAACTGCAAGTTTACCCAAAAACAGCTCACAGGAGTGTGCTTGTCTTTAGCACTCAGATGCCCAACTCCCAATGGGGTCTAAACCCAGATAAATCCGTTTTACCCTGCATAAAGCTTATGCAGGGCAAACTCATAAATTGTTCGCCCTCTATAACACTGATAGAGAGATATGCACAGCTGTTTGCTCCCCCAGGTATTAATACATACTCTGAGTAAATTACTAAATAAAAAGTGATTTTATTAAATACAGACAGTAGGATTTAAGTGGTTCCAAGTAGTAACAGACAGAACAAAGTAAGTCACAAGCAAAATAAAATAAAATGCGCAAATCTATGCCTAATCAAACTAAATACAGATAATCTCACCCTCAGAGATGCTTCAGTAAGTTTTTCTCAGACTGGACACCTTCCAGGCCTGGGCACAATTCTTTCCCCTGGTACAGCTCTTGTTCCAGCTTAGGTGTTAGCTAGGGGCTTCTCCATGATGGCTCCTCTCTCTCTCTCTGTGTTCTCTTCCACCCCTTTATATATCTTTTGCATAAGGCGGGAACTCTTTGTCCCTCTGGGTTTTCACCCCCCCTCACTGGAAAAGCACCAGGTTAAAGATGGATTTCAGTTCAGGTGACATGATCACATGTCACTGCAAGACTTCATTACTCACTTGCCAGCACACACATATACAGGAAGACTCACAGGTAAACACAGTCATCTGCAGACAATGGTCCTTGTTAATGGGAGTCATCAAGATTCCAAACCATCATTAATGGCCCACACTTTACATAATTACAATAGGCCCTCAGAGTTATGTTTTATATTTCTAGTTTTAGATACAAGACTGGTACATTTCTACAAATAGGATGATCACACTCAGTAGATTATGAGCTTTGTAATGATACCTTACAAGAGACCTTTTGCATGAAGCATATCCCAGTTACATTATATTCACTTATTATCATGTTTTATAAAACCATATAGACTGCACAACGTCACAGTATACTGTTCCTCTTTCATTCCCCCTTGCTCCAAGAACGGCTACCAGGATACATGGCAGCCAGCCTGCTG
>NW_020673251.1:0-1433 GCF_002925995.2 Terrapene triunguis | reverse complement strand
TGGCCAGCACCACGTGCATCAGAGAAATAGGGAAGAAACCCTGTAGCTGACAATTACAAAGCAACATGCCCAAAAGGGAATTTTCTTCCTAATTCTGGAAGTTAGTGGTTGATTTATGCCTAGAAGCATAAAGATTAATAGTAAACTATCAAATGGAATTGTGAAGGATCCATGTAAATACTGAATCCTATTGCACAATGGCATCTTGTGGCAATGAGGCTTCTCCTCCTTTACTGTAGGGGGTAATGCCTTCTTTCCTGTATCAAGAAGAGCATAACGGTTACCTATTACCACAGGGGGAGGGTTCGGAGCAGGGGTGGAGCACTGCCTGCTGCCAGAAGTAACCAGCTGCCAGTGTCCACCCTGAGCCATCTCCTCCTCCACCAGTGGTGTATCAGCAGTCCTGTGTCCTGGGACAGCTACCTCAGCTGTCTCCACATGGACACTGTCCAGGAATTGCTCGTGGATTCGGATGCTTCTCAACCTAGCCACCTCCTCCTGTAGCTCTCCCACCTGCTGCCTGAGAGATTCCACCAGCAGGCACCTTTCACATTGGATGGTCCCCCCAGCCTGGATATCAGTAAGTGGAAATTGCAAGTTACAGTCTCTGCAAAACCACACCAGGATCTGGGTAGAAGCATCCATGCTCAGGCGCTCTGTCTGGCTACAGGCGCAGGTGGAGGAGACGGAAGCAGTGCTGGCACAGGTGTTGCGGGTCTTCCTAACCATCGTAAGCCTCCCTCTGTCAAACTCCCGTCTGCAGCCCCCTGTCCGCTGAAAGGGTTGTTTAAGCAAGAAGTTTAAAGTTTTAAGGGGAATAAAGGGAAAACAGATAGAACCGGCAAGGGACCCTCGCCCCTTCCCACTCCCCTTCCAAACTCCCTTGCGAAACTCCCTGTTAGCAGCCCCTGTTCGCAAAAGCTCGATTAGTTCGATTTCACTTAAATCGAATATGTGGAATCGATATTGCAAAGTCGAACGTGTGTGTCCACACTAAGGACAGTAATTCGACTTTGTGAGTCCACACTAACGGGGCAAGCGTCGACATTGGAAGCGGTGCACTGTGGGCAGCTATCCCACAGTTCCCGCAGTCCCCGCTGCCCTTTGGAATTATGGGTCGAGCCGCCAATGCCTTCTGGGTAAAAAAATGTGTCGAGGGTGCTTTTGGGTAACTGTCGTCATCCGTCCGTCACTAACGCCCTCCCTCCCTCCATGAAAGCGCCGGCGGGAAATCGGTTCGTGCACTTTTCTGGTCAGTGACAGCGCGGACGCCACAGCACTGCGATCATGGATCACGCTGCGACCATCGCTGCAGTTGTGGCCGTTCTCAACGCCTCGCAGCTTATCATACACCTTTCCCTGAGGCAGATGCAGAGAAATCAGGCGAGGAGGCTACGGCACCGCCGTGAGGGCCTGAAGTCGGAGAGTAGCAC
>NW_020673250.1:0-2263 GCF_002925995.2 Terrapene triunguis | reverse complement strand
AGCTTTCGAAACAGAAGAGACTGCCTGAAGACGCGAGCATCATGTACCCTTCCCGGCCAGCCCACGTTGATGTCGGTGAAACGTCCCTTGTGATCCACCAGGGCTTGCAGCAGCATTGAAAAGTACCCCTTGCGGTTTATGTAGTCGGCGGCTTGGTGCGCCGGTGCCAAGATAGGGATATGGGTTCCGTCTATGGCCCCACCACAGTTTGGGAATCCCATTGCAGCAAAGCCATCCACTATGGTCTGCACGTTTCCCAGAGTCACTACCCTTGATATCACCAGGTCTCTCATTGCCCTGGCAACTTGGATCACAGCAGCCCCCACAGTAGATTTGCCCACTCCAAATTGATTCCCGACTGACCGGTAGCTGTCTGGCGTTGCAAGCTTCCACAGGGCTATCGCCACTCGCTTCTCCACTGTGAGGGCTGCTCTCATCCTGGTATTCTGGCGCTTCAGGGCAGGGGAAAGCAAGTCACAAAGTTCCATGAAAGTGCCCTTACGCATGCGAAAGTTTCGCAGCCACTGGGCATCGTCCCAGACCTGCAACACGATGCGGTCCCACCACTCTGTGCTTGTTTCCCGGGCCCAGAATCGGCGGTCCACGGCATGAACCTGCCCCAGTAACACCAAGATTTCCACATTGCTGGGGCCTGTGCCTTGTGAGAGGTCCATGTCAATTTCCTCATCACTATCGTCGCCGCGCTGCAATCGCCTCCTCCTCAGCTGGTCCTGGTTTGGCTTTGGCATGTCCAGGAGGCTCTGCATGTTTTCCAGGACAATGCGCGTGGTGTTCATAGTGCTCAGAATTGCCGCGGTGATCTGAGCGGGCTCCATGATCCCAGTGCTGGCTATGGCGTCTGGTCTGAAAAAAGGCGCGAAAGTAGTATCTGACGGACCAGGGGAAGAAGGGAGGGAGGGAGAGAGGGAGGGAGGGGCGAGTGACACCGCGTACAGGTACAGGGAATTAAAATCAAGAAAGGTGGCTTTGCATCAGGGAAACACAAACAACTGTCACACAGAATGCCCCCCCCCCCAAAGATTGAACTCAAAAGCCTGGGTTTAGCAGGAGGGAGGGGGGAAGCAAATGAATGGAGAATAAATCTATTTTTTACATCTTAAGACGACGGCGCAGCATGACTGATAGCCCTTGGCATTTTCTGGGTGCTTGGCAGCAAATACTGGGCGCTTGGCAGTAAGCCTTCAGGTCTACTGCACAATATGATACCCACTGCAGTGTGACAACGATGGATACCAGTCATAATATACTATCTTCTGCCCAAAAGGCAAGGGGTTGCTGCTGTGTAGCAATCTAGCCCCACGTCTGCCAGCCCCATGTCTGCCAGCACCCAGATCACCATCGGCCTCTTCTGGGTGCTTAGCAGACAATACTGGGCACTTGGCAGAAAATAGCATACTACGACTCTGCTAACGTGCAATGAGCCAGCAGGGCGCCTGGCAGAAAATAGCATACTATGACTGATAACCATCATTGTCTGCCCGGGTGCCCATGATCGACAGCCACTGCAGTACGACGACGACGGTTACCAGTCGTAATAAACCATCTTCTACCAAAAGGCAAGGGGCTGGTGCAATGCAGCACCACGGCTGCCAGCCCCACAGCTGCCTGCACCCAGATCGCCAATGAAGGCTACCAGTCATGCTGCACCGTCTACCGCCAAAAGGCAGTAAGCTGCTGCTGCTGTTTAGCAATGCAGTCCCATGTTTGCCGGCACCCGGAAGAGATATGGTGACGGTAAGCTGAGCTGAGCGGGCTCAATGCTTGGCGTGGTATGTTGTCTGCACAGGTAACCCAGGTAAAAAGGCGCGAATCTATTGTCTGCCGTTGCTGTGACGGCGGGGGAGGGGCCTGACGCAATGTACCCAGAACCCCTCGCGGCACTGCTTTGCATCATCCGGGCATTGCGATCTCAACCCATAATTCCAATGGGCGCCGGAGGCTCCGGGAACTGTGGGATAGGTACCATAGTGCAATGCGCCGGAAGTCGACGCTAGCCTCGGTACTGTGGACGCGGTCCGCCGACTTCATGCACTTAGAGCATTTTAGGTGGGGACACACACAATCGGCTGCATACAACCGGTTTCTATAAAACCGGCTTCTATAAATCCGACCTAATTCTGTAGTGTAGACATAGCCTAACAGAAGTATTGGGAGCATAAGCTTTCGTGGGTAAGAACCTCACTTCTTCAGATGCCAAGTGAGGTTCTTACCCACGAAAGCTTATGCTCCCAATACTTCTGTT
>NW_020673249.1:0-2457 GCF_002925995.2 Terrapene triunguis | reverse complement strand
AGACTCATGCAACCAAGCAATTCCCTCCTCGTTTCCCCAACCCCTGGGGGGCCGCATTCACCACGACTGGTGCTGTGACTGGCGCCGGGCACAAGCAATCCCAAGCAGAAACCAGAATACAGTGCTTAAAACTTTAGGGGAGTGAGTTCAGCATCTGAAGTTTTGCTGACAATGGTACCGCTGTGTGTTTTATCTGCAGCTGCCACCATTGCAACCTTCAGGGTCTCCCCTTTCCCACCTGTGGAACGCCTGAGCCAGATAAGGAGGAGAAAGAAGCGGACTCAGGAGGATATGTTCACTGAGATCCTGCAAGCCAGTGCTGCACTGGACAGTGAGCACAGGGCCGGGAGGATGAACATTGCGGACAGCCTGGAGGATAGAGTGCAGAGGAGAAAGGTGCAGGAAAAGGAGAGGGAGATGCACCAGCACATACTGGGGCTTCTCAGGCAGCAACACACGCTACAGACTCTGGTGGACTTGCAGAGTCAACAATCCCATGCTCACCTCCCTCTGCAGCCCACTGAAACCTGCCTGTACCCCTGTTGTGCTGTCTGGAGTGGTTTACGACCATGCGTGCCAACCGCAGGGCAGACTATCGAAAGCAGGGCAGATATGCCAAAACTGGGGGCATGTTCTAAAATTAGATTTCACCAACCCAGGAACAAATGTGAACTCCTGGACCACTGTAGCAGTCTTACCATGGAGTCACAGACAGTCCCCATGGGCTCTCCAGTCTATCTTGTCCCCCAGGCAAGCTGGGCTTGGTGATAAATGGCCACTTACACCAAAAATCACAAAATATTCACATTGCTCCCAGTCCCAAGAGACTTACCCCAGGTCAGTTTGTACCTTAGATCTCACACCAAAGACAATGCTGGTCGCCAATGAATTAAGGATTTATTAATTAGGAAAAAGAAATGAGAGAGTTATTTACAGGTTAAGGCAGGCTACATATATACAAAGTCTATGGTTCCAAAAGTTGACAGAGATGTAGTCTGTCAGCACTGAATGTCTTTTCAGGGCTAACCCAGGTGACCCTGGAGATCTCTGCTTTTTGTTTCGTAGCTCCAGCCCTTCTAAGAGTCCAAACAACAAAGAGATGAAAAATCATCATGTTAGCTATTTTTATTTTCCTCGTCCGTTCAAACTGACGGCCTTCTGCATGTACTTCTCCATGGATGGATGGGGCAATTAACAAAACTTGTATTCTACAATGGCCCACTTACATTTGATAGTCCTCCTGGATGGGTGAGTGGAGCCACCCTTCACATCTGAGTTCACACGTTCAGAGCAGGCATTTTTACAATTATAAAACAAACATATTTTACCTTATGGCATGGAATACAGCCGTTACAAGTAACATTAATGCATGTGGCAGCTTGCAAGCATTTTATAGAGTGTAAACACATCCTTACAAGTGTTAACACCTATCTTGATCAATATTAACAGATAGGTGAGCTGGTCTGGTTTCTAGCTATGAATTTGTCAGTGCTCAGCTCACGCCTACAGACTTAGGCCTGGTCTACACTACGAGTTTAGGTCGACTTTAGCAGCGTTAAATCGACTTAAGCCTGGACACGTTTACACTACGAAGCCCTTTCTGTCGACTTAAAGGGCCCTTTAAACCGGTTTCCTAACACCACCTCGACAAGGGGATTAGCGATAAAATCGACCTTAGGGGGTCGGAATTGGGCTAGTGTGGACGGAATTCGACATTACTGGCCTCCGGGAGCTATCCCACAGTGCTTCATTGTGACCGCTCTGGACAGCACTCTCATCTCAGATGCACTGGCCAGGTAGACAGGAAAAGCCCCGCGAACGTTTGAATTTCATTTCCTGTTTGCTCAGCGTGGAGAGCACAGGTGACCATGCAGAGCCCATCAGCACAGGTAACCATGATGGAGTCCCAGTCCCAGTCCCAGGATCGCAGAAGAGCTCCATCCTGGACCGAACGGGAGGTACAGGATCTGATCGCCATCTGGGGAGATGAAGCAGTGCTCGCCGAACTCCGAAACAGTAAAAGAAACGGCAAAACATTAGAAAAGATCTCCAAGGCCATGAAGGACAGAGGCCATAACAGGGACGCGCGGCAGTGCCGCGTGAAAATTAAGGAGCTAAGGCAAGCCTACCACAAAGTCAGAGACGCAAACGGAAGGTCCGGGGCAGAGCCGCAAACATGCCGCTACTACGCGGAGCTGCATGCCATTCTAGGGGGTGCAGCCACCACTAGCCCAAGCGTGTTCTATGAGTCCCTCTCTGCAAACGGGGAAGCGGGTTCGGCGGACGAGGAAGATGAGGATGGAGAGAACATAGATAGCTCACAGCAGCAAGGAAGCGGAGAAACCAGTTACCCCAACAGCCAGGATATGTTTGTCACCCTGGACCTGGAAACAGTAACCCCCGAACTGACCCAAGACCCTGAGGGCACACAGGGGACCTCTGGTGAGTGTACCTTTG
>NW_020673248.1:0-5562 GCF_002925995.2 Terrapene triunguis | reverse complement strand
ATTCAGCTGCAGTTTAGAACGTCTATTACAAAGGCGCTGCTGGTACGCTGGGTTAGGTGTAATGTAACGTACCCCGCACGTTCTTCTAGAGAAGAGCCTGTACAGATGCACCTGGAGCTTTGAATACAAGTGAATGAATAACTGCCCTAGTGGCTTAGCTTTATATTGTAATACCGGTCAGTTGCTTAATGAAACTTCTGGTGCCTTGTTCAGGCTGCCACTGCGAACGAACGATTCAGCTAGATCAGTTAAGGAAAATGTTTTGATGCAGTATCGATGGCTCCTACTGTTTGGAGTCATCTTTTAGTCCAACAGCACCCAGTGAAATCAATGCTGCCACAACAGTGTGAGTAGGTAAATCTTAATGTTTAAAAATAATCCTTTTTCTTATGTATACACTGTATTGTTTCTCTGCTGGCAAAATACCATACATAGCACTGCCCTCTATTGGAACATATTGGAAATGCTAATGGATTTATTTCCCCAACCAAGGGGAACTACAGAAATTGAGCCTTTAGTGTATTGATGTAGGCTTCTAGTTTTGGAGCGCTGCGCACGGTCCTGAGTCAGGGGGCTCTCCCTATATGGTGAGTGTGAAAACTCTAAGTATGTGGTTATAGACTGATTTTATAAGGTATCACAAGAGGAGGAGGTAAATCAGATGGCTCTTGCTAGACTACCAAACTCATCAATTTACCAGCTTTACTGAAAGGTATTTTACTAATACTGTCATAACTATAAAGGGAAGGGTAACAGCTCTCCTGTGTACAGTACTATAAAATCCCTCCTGGCCAGAGACTCCAAAATCCTTTTACCTGTAAAGGGTTAAGAAGCTCAGGTAACCTGGCTGACACCTGACCCAAAGGACCAATAAGGGGACAAGATACTTTCAAATCTTGGGGGGGAAAGGCTTTTGTTTGGGCTCTTTGTTTTAAGGGGTTGTTCGCTCTTGGGACTGAGAGGGACCAGACATCAATCCAGGTTCTCCCCATCTTTCTAAACAAGTCTCTCATATTTCAAACTTGTAAGTAAAAAGCCAGGCAAGGCATCTTAGTTTTACTTTGTTTTCTCAACTTGTAAATGTACCTTTTACTAGAGTGTTTATCTTTGTTTGCTATACTTTGAACCTGAGACTAGAGGGGGGGTCCTCTGAGCTCTTTAAGTTTGATTACCCTGTAAAGTTATTTTCCATACTGATTTTACAGAGATGATTTTTACCTTTTTCTTTAATTAAAAGCCTTCTTTTTAAGAACCTGATTGATTTTTCCTTGTTTTTAGATCCAAGGGGTTTGGATCTGTATTTCACCAGGAGTTGGTGGGAGAAAGGAGTGGGGGATGGTTAATTTCTCCTTGTTTTAAGATCCAAGGCATTTGGATCTGTATTCACCAGGGAATTGGTGAAAGGTTTCTCAAAGCTTCCCAGGGAAGGGAATTAATTTTTGGGAATGGTGGCAGCGGACCAGATCTAAGCTGGTAGTTAAGCTTAGAAGTCTTCATGCAGGCCCCCACAGTTGTACCCTAAAGTTCAAAGTGGGGATACAGCCTTGACAAATACCTACAAGTACATCCATCTTTAACCTACACCCTCTTTCTCACCTATATATTAACGACAGTAATTACAATACTGGGGTTAAATGAAGGATACATTTGCATTTCTTACACCATTGCAAATTACTGAGTAGTCTTTAGGCTGTTTTAAACTCAAAATAAAAATTAAAACTGTGACTGTACAGTATTGGGTGAAGAATAAAAAGTGCTGTAAATAATGGATTTAGTATTTACTCGCTCAGTGTTAATTGTAACGGAAAGGGCATGCGTTTCTGTAGAAATCTGTATGGACTGAGTGCTCTAAGACTCCGGGATGGCAGGTCCTACACAAGTGCAAAATTGTATATTATATTATTATTATGCATCCGGGTATTAAATATGAGTGGAGTTTAATCTGGGCATCCCATTGCAACGTGCTTATATGGTGTACTGGACGGTGCTCTATGAAAACCTTAGTTAGCTAGACAAGAGCTTTCACCACCTGTAGTACAATGCTGTGCCCCTGTTTAGGGTTTATGTAACTACCAGGGATGCATAAGAAGTTACCAGATTAGGCCCAGGATCAGGGAGAAGAGTTTGTCTAACGTGCTCTTAAAAATCTCCAATGATGGAGATTCCACAACCTCCCTAGGCAATTTATTCAGTGCTTAACCACCCTGAGTTAGGAAGTTTTTCCTAATGTCCAACCTAAACCTCCCTTGCTGCAATTTAAGCCCATTGCTTCTTGTCCTAGCCTCAGAGGTTAAGAAAAGCAATTTTTCTCCTTCCTCCTTGTAACAACCTTTTAGATACTTGAAAACTGTTATTATGTCCCCTCTCAGTCTCCTCTTTTCCAGACCCAATTTTTTCTAATCTTCCCTCATAGGCCATGTTTTCTAGACCTTTAATCATTTTTGTCGTTCTTCTCTAGATTCTCTCCAATTTGTCCACATCCTTCCTGAAATGTGGCGCCCAGAACTGGACACAATTCTCCAGTTGAGGCCTAATCAGCGTGGAGTAGAGTAGAAGAATTACTTCTCATGTCTTGCTTACAACACTCCTGCTAATACATCCCAGAATGATGTTTGCTTTTTTTTTTTTTTTTTGGCAACAGTGTTACACTGCTGACTCATAATTGGTCCACTATGACCACCAGATCCCTTTCTGCAGTACTTCTTCCTAGGCAGTCAGTTCCCATTTTGTATGTGTGCAACTAATTGTTCCTTCCTAAATGGAGTACTTTGCATTTGTCCTTACTGAATTTCATCCTATTACTTCAGACCATTTCTCCAGTTTGTCCAGATCATTTTGAATTTTAATCCTATCCTCCAAAGCACTTGTAAGCTTGGTATCGTCCAAACTTTGTAAGTGTACTCTCTCTGCCATTATCTAAATCATTAGTGAAAATATTGAATAGAACCAGACCCAGAACTCATCCCTGCGGGACCCCACTCATTATGCCCTTCCAGCATGATTGTGAACCACTGATAACTACTCTCTGGGAACGGTTTTCCAACCAGTTTTGCACCCATCTTATAGTAGCTCCATCTAGGTTGTATTTCCCTAGTTTGTTTAGGAGAAGGTCATGTGAGACAGTATCAAAAGCTTTACTAAAGTCAAGCTATACCACATCTACCACTTCCCCCCCATCCACTAGACTGGGATGCAGGAAACGAGGCAGGGGTGCTGGAACTAGGGATGCTGGTGGTGCAGGAGCACCCCCTGGCTTGAGGTGGTTTCCATCACATACAGGGTTTACAGTTTGGTTCAATGGCTTTCAGCACCCCCACTATACAAACTGTTCCAATGCCACCGAAACAAGAGGTCAATTCCTGGCTCTGCCACAGATTTCCTCTGTGACCTTGGGCAAGTTGCTTAGTTTCCTCACTGCCCCATACATAAAATGGAGCTAATAATCCTTCCTTGGTCTGACTTGACAATTTACATTATAAATATACATCTTCAGGGCACGGACTGCCTCTACTCTGTATAGCGTGGACCACAATGGGCCCATGCCGTGGCTAGGGCCTCTAGGCACTACTATTAACAAGTAACACCATCATGCTGTCCTCCATTCCTTATCTCTCGTTTCCCCTTCCCAGCATGTCTATGCAGCAAGAGCTGTACCCAGTTTAGCCTGTCCAAGCGAGGCTGAATCCAGCTGGCCTGGGCAATAGTAGCAGTGAAGACCGCACAGCATGGGCTTCAGAGCAGGCTAGTGAGTCAAGTACGTATCCAGAGTCCACGCCAAGCTCGTACTACCTGTGCTGAAGCCCTCGCTGCACTGAGTTCACTGTTACCTGTGCTAGCTGGAGTCAAGCTAGCTTGTGTAGGGTAGCCTGGGCACAGCTTTTGCTGTGTGGCAGCATTAGATCAGCAGCAACCAGAGTTAACTTTTATCTATGAACAAATATTCCCCGTGAGTTTGCTTTCTATATGGAGTCCTCAACGTTTCAGAAACTTGCTTGAATTAAATGCAAGCTGGATTCCTGTCCGGCCCCCAGCTGCAAACACCTAATTGATGGCAGAGATGTGAACAATTCCTTTGCTTCTTCCTTCGTTATATAACAAAGGCAAAAGTACAGTAGCATGATCAAAATACTTGTCCTACTTCCGACTACAGAATGAAAAGGTCTGACTTGGCTAATTAGTCTTCAGTGTGGGAAAGAGGACGTCGTTAATCATTTAAGAAGCTCATTAGGTTTGCCCCATATTCATAACCTCTGACTGTAGTATTCTTTTGTGTGCCTGCAAGTACCTTACAATACCAGCTGATAGCCTTTTTTGAATCACTCTAGGAACATGGTAGGTAATAATGAAACCAATCAGACCTATTGGCCCTCATTCACTTATACCTGTTCTACATTGGTGTTACTATATTGATGTCAATGAAGTCACTTGTGATGGACACCAGTATAAACAAACAATTTCACAACATCTGTCTCATCGTCTTTGAAGTTGAATCAAATAAGAAGAGCCCATAGAGGCACCTATGGGTCGATTTACACATTCTTCTTAGCCAAGTCATTCTTCTTAGTCTACCTGTGTAACTGGGCGATCTGCCCCATTAATTATGTGGGCAGGGCAGGCAGGGGGCAGCCCACCCTGCTTCTGGGAGAAACCCAGCAGGCAGGGTCCTGGGAATCCACTGATGCAGGTAAACAGCAGCTGATATGCTGACACTCTGATAAATAAAGAGAATAATAAAGAGGAATAAGAAACCAAGAGAGACGAGGGAGCATAAACCACATAATCAAAGCAGGAGGCTGCAGACAGGCACATCCTGTGGATCTTCCCTCCCCCGCCACACTGCAGCATTGGGGCAGGCCCTGCTTAGTAGCTACTGGAGGCCAGAGGGCCCAAATCTGAACCCTTAACCAGACTGTTTTGTATGTTACTTTTTGCACAAAGGGGTTGCCAGTCATGAGAAATCCCCTAGTTACCACTAGGGGATTTCCCATTATCAGGACTGTCCCGATATTTGCTTGTTTGTCCCGCCCCGACTCCTTCCCCCATTGGATCCCCTCCCCAAATCCCCGCCCCCTCACTGCCCCATTGGATCCCTCCCCAAATCTCTGCCTCTTCCCCAAGCACGCCATTCCTCCTCCCTCCCAGGCTTGCGCCGATCAGCTGTATGGCGGCGCAAGCACTGGAGGGAGGCCTGGGGGACGCAGGGGAGCGTGGGGTGAGTGAGTCCGGCCTGGCCCCGAGTGCAGGCAGGAGGTCGGGGCGGTACCTGCAGGGGCAGCCCCGGGTCCAGCCTGGGGAACCGGCTCCCTGTACGCGCCCATTGGTGGGGGTGAGGGGGCAGCAGCTGTCCGCGCGGGGATGCCAAGGGGGCTTCACCTCCTGCCACGTGGAGGCAGTGGCAGCCCTGTTCGTTCCCAAGGGGGACTGGGGCCTGCTGCCCCCACTCCAGGGCTGCCCACAGGATTGCACCAGCTAGGCACCTTCCCCTACGGGGGGAGGTGGAGACGAGGCGAGCTGGTGCGGGGCGGGGGAGGGGGGAGCGCTCCGGCGGCTTTTTTTTTTTTT
>NW_020673247.1:0-1586 GCF_002925995.2 Terrapene triunguis | reverse complement strand
AGCGTAACATCTGCTGAAAATCTGTGCCCATTCTCAGCCATCCTGCAAGCCCCCATGGTCATCATGGACCCCCAGCATCCTGTGTATTTCCTTGGGGAGCATTTCACTCCCAGATGCTCGGCCCCCGGGGGGCAGGCGGTGAGCAGCTACCAGTGCTACAATCAGTGCAGGGAGCAGGTCTACACAGAAACTAATGGCCTGTCCGGGGGGCCCTGGCTGGTCCTGATGGCTGAGATGGGGAAGACCGGGGCGGAAAGCTGTAAGTACTGGGCAGTGAGAGATGGGTGACACATCTACTCTGCATACAGCCAGCCTGTAATGGGTGAGTCCCCTTTCTCCTGCTGTCTAATAGGGGATTCCCATCCTTGTATACATCACGTGTGAGACCCCAACCCCTCATGAGTGGGGAGGGTCACTAGCCTGCTCACTTCCATCCCCAGGGTCTCCTGCCCTTGGTGGATGGTCCCGTTGTCTTCGCTCCATCTATCCCAAGAAAACAAAGAACACCCCCCCCAAACAAACCAAAACCATTTCACAGATTCTGAAACCAGAAAGGGCCACTGTAGTCACCTAGTCCCATATCCCCATCTCCATCGGATGTCCCCCACATAATTCCTGTTTGAACTGGAGCAGATCTTCTAGGGAAACATCCAACCTTGTTTTAAAAATGGCCAGTGATGGAGAATCCACCATGACCGTAGGTACATTCTTCCAGTGGTGAATTCCCCTTCCTGTTGAAAATTTCCACCTTATTCCCAGTCTGAATTTCTCTAGCTTCAGAGTTCGTCCATTGGATCCTGTTAGATCTTTGGCTGCCAGATTGAAGAGCCCTTCGGTATCAGATTTCTGTCATCGCGTTAGGTACTTATAGACTGTGATCAAATCACCCCTTCACCTTGGTTAAGCTAAACATGTTGAGCTCTAGAGATTCCTTGAGCACCTGAGCTGGTGCCAAGGCAGACTGTAGATTTCAAGAACATGGCTAAGTTTTAGGTCGCTGGTTTGATTCCAGCTTGCAGGAGCTTCATAATGGTCCCTTCTTGCCTTTCACTGCAAATACGGCACATTGTTCAACAGAGCTTGTGGTTCTTTGAATTCTCACTCTGTCCTCAAAAGTCCTTGCATGGGATGGGAGCGGAGGGTTGAAATTCGTTGCGTATACATCACAACATTTCATTTAAACATTGTGGATCAGAATGAGACATTTTCCTCCTTCTTAAAACAAAATCCTTTATTTTTGGCTCTGTTCGTATCCTGTATGTGCCCGGAGCGGCTGTGGTGCCTGATAGGAGTTTCAGTTCTGGTGTTTCGTGGTCCCATCCTCCTCTCCTGGCCAGCCGCCTCTCAGAACTAAGCCCCCCATGTTGCATTGCAGCAGTTCAACTAGAGGGGTGACCGCTGTGCATCTTGACAGATGTAGTCTGGAACGGCAGTGCCTTCTGTATTTGATTTTTGTTGGTAAACACCGATTTCGCTGCCCACACACAAACCAACAGAGAAATATTTCCAACCTTCATAACTGAAATTTACCACGAGGCAAAGAACAATGATGACTGAGATCTATTTCAGGCTATTTACTTAGTATA
>NW_020673246.1:0-1093 GCF_002925995.2 Terrapene triunguis | reverse complement strand
GACACATTGAGGCTAAGATTTTCAAACTGCCTAAGGGATTTGGATGCCCAATTGCTATTCATTTCTAGGGGAGTTAGACACCTAACTTGTTTAAGCACTTGTGAAAATTCCACAAAGGACCTAAATACCTTTAAAAATCAGCCCCTCTGGACACTGGGATTAGATGCTTTTGAAAGTGTGACCCAGCCCCTCTCTGTGCCTCGGTTTCCCCAAATGGGGCTGGGGCTCAGGTCTACAGTTGTACCAGATGAAAGCTAAGTTTGGCACTTTGAAAGCAGCTTTATAGAAGCTAGATGTCCAAATCCCATTGAAATTCAATCGGATTTAGGTGCCTAATTCCAGCCTAATTAACAACAACTTTAGGTCCCCAAATTTGAAAATGTTGGCCACAAATCAATTGATCAAATCTTAGCATGTGCTAAACTCTTCCTTAATCTGTTCATTTGGGAAAAGCAGAGGTTGCAATTTTCATTGAGGAGCAGGACACTTAATGCTAAACGATTGTTTTGAACAGCCATGGATCACAGTTTCACTAGGAGACTCATGGATTCCCGGCTGTTCTAAGGCCGGAAGAGACCACTGTGTTATAGTCTGTTCTGTTCATAGCACAGGCCAGAGACCCTCACCCTCTGACCCCAGCGGGGAGATGACGGCTGAGCGTGTGTTTGAGGCATTGGACTGGCCCTTGGAACTCACAGTTCAGTTCCTGGCTTTTCCCCAGACTCCCTGTGTGGCACTGAGCAGGTCACTTAGGTTGATGTTTTCAAACTAAATTCAATGGGAATTGTGTGTCCAAATCACCTAGTCATGATTGGAAAATATCAGCCTTAAACTCTTTGGGCCAGATCCTCAGCTGGAGTCAATCAGCCGCCACTCCATTGGAGTCACTGGGCAGATCCCCAGTTGGTGTGACCTGGCCGTAGCTCATAGACTTTAAGGTCAGAAGGGACCATTATGATCATCTAGTCTGACCTCCTGCACAATGCAGGCCACAGAATCTCACCCACCCACTCCTGTAACAAACCCCTAACCTATGTCTGAGTTACTGAAGTCCTCAAATCGTGGTTTAAAGAACTCAAGGTGCAGAGAATCC
>NW_020673245.1:0-1543 GCF_002925995.2 Terrapene triunguis | reverse complement strand
TGATGCATAGACCCAAACTCTGCATCAGTTCCACTGGGACTCCATCTTCTCCTGACTGATCGTGCTGGGGGCTCTGCCTGTCTCTAGTACTCAGGACCCTGAGCTACCACCATCACCTGGGAACCCCGACCAGTTGAAGCCTCATGGAGTCGGTGAGATCCCCTTCTTTCTCTCTCTGTTGTCCTTTCTACCTTAGGTATTAACCTTTAATAATGTATGTTATGTTGGTTTAGCTCTCCTTGTGTAGTTATCACTATTATTCAATAAATAACTTGTATGGTTAAGCTGGTTGCTTCTCTCTCTCTTGCTGAACTTTATTCTTTTGTGTTTTTAGCTTCCCCCATTTACTCTACAGCAACACTTCTTTTACCTAAGCTAAAGATCCCTGCAGCGCCCAAAATACTGTGGGGTTTGCTCATTAAGTAGGTTACTACCAGTACAATTGTGTTGGGGGAGTGGGGATAGGGACGTGGTGAACCTGGGACGCATAAGGGTGGCAGCTTGAAAGTGCTGCTTGACCCAGTCCATTGAGCCCAGAGGCATTGTATCGGGGTGGTTACCCCGCTCCTGCCCTGAAGGGCTTAAAACAGCCCTGGGGGAAGGTTGTGGCTGGGAGCTGCTAAGCTGGGCTGATTGGGAAGCAGCTGCAGCTGGGCCACACCCCAATCAGGCCTCAGCTGGCCCTATATAAAATGGCTGTGAGCCAAAGGCCAAGCAGTCTCTCTCTGCCTTCAGAGGGAGAAGGGCCTGGCTGCAGTGAGCTAGAGAGACAGGGTACCTGAGTGGAGCAGGGCTGGGGACCTCCAGCCTAGAAAGCTCTAGGCTGCGGCCTAGTAGGAGGCCAAGGAGTACTGGGGGTTGCAGAGGGCAGCCCCTGGGTAGGCCAAGGCAGCAGGTCCAAACCCAACCTTGCCTGTGATGAGTGCTCTATGCTGCAGTCTGCCCCAGGGAGCGGGGACTAGTTGGTGACTGGCAGTGGCCTTATTCTGAGGCAAGGTAGGGATAGTGGGTGGGGGTTCCCTATGGAGGGGAGACCCTAGTACTGAGGGGTGTACTGCCAGGGGGCAGCACCCCAGATAAAAGGGCACCGGGGTCCAGGAGAGACATGGGGGCCGGAGGACAGGCGGACCACCAGCCTGCAGGGGGCGCTCCAATGATGAAATGAGCTAATTCTGGGAGATGACCAGCAGGAGGCGCTGCAGGGGTGAGTCCACTCCTCTACAGGCATATAAAGGGGGGGGGGGGGCAGCTTGAAAGTGCTGCCTGTTCCAGCCCAGTGAGTCCAGGGACATATAAGGGGTCAGCTTGAAAGTGCTGATTGACCTGGTCCACTCAGACTGGCTCTGTTAATGTATGTGTAGGTGTGGGTGTGTTCATCCGGCTCTAGGGCTGGAGGAACCCAGCCCTGGGGAACCTAGGTCCTGCAGGATAGCTCCATTGGGAGGGGACTTGCATAAGGGAGAAGTAGAGCTCCATATGAAAACACACGTGACGCAAGCAGTACATTGATAGAATTACAGAACCCTCCCCTCCCCCCCCCCCC
>NW_020673244.1:0-2910 GCF_002925995.2 Terrapene triunguis | reverse complement strand
TTGGTCTTCCTCTTGCTTCTAATGTATTGATAAAAAGTCTTCTTGTTTCCCTTTATTCCTGTAGCTAGTTTGAGCTCATTTTGTGCCTTTGCCTTTCTAATCTTGCCCCTGCATTCCTGTGTTGTTTGCCTATATTCATCCTTTGTAATCTGTCCTAGTTTCCATTTTTTATATGACTCCTTTTTATTTTTTAGATCATGCAAGATCTCGTGGTTAAGCCAAGGTGGTCTTTTGCCACATTTTCTATCTTTCCTAACCAGCGGAATAGCTTGCTTTTGGGCCCTTAATAGTGTCCCTTTGAAAAACTGCCAGCTCTCCTCAGTTGTTTTTCCCCTCAGTCTTGATTCCCATGGGACCTTACCTATCAGCTCTCTGAGCTTACCAAAATCCGCCTTCCTGAAATCCATTGTCTCTATTTTGCTGTTCTCCCTTCTACCCTTCCTTAGAATTGCAAACTCTATGATTTCATGATCACTTTCACCCAAGCTGCCTTCTACTTTCAAATTCTCAACGAGTTCCTCCCTATTTGTTAAAATCAAGTCTAGAACAGCTTCACCCCTAGTAGCTTTTTCAACCTTCTGAAATAAAAAGTTGTCTGCAATGCAGTCCAAGAATTTGTTGGATAGTCTGTGCCCCGCTGTGTTATTTTCCCAACATATATCCGGATAGTTGAAGTCCCCCATCACCACCAAATCTTGGGCTTTGGATGATTTTGTTAGTTGTTTAAAAAAAGCCTCATCCACCTCTTCCACCTGGTTAGGTGGCCTGTAGTAGACTCCTAGCATGACATCACCCTTGTTTTTTACCCCTTTTAGCCTAACCCAGAGACTCTCAACACTTCCGTCTCCTATGTCCATCTCTACCTCAGTCCAAGTGTGTACATTTTTAATATATAAGGCAACACCTCCTCCCTTTTTCCCCTGTCTATCCTTCCTGAGCAAGCTGTATCCATCCACACCAACATTCCAATCATGTGTATTATCCCACCAAGTTTCAGTGATGCCAACAATGTCATAGTTGTATTTATTTATTAGCACTTCCAGTTCTTCCTGCTTATTACCCATACTTCTCGCATTTGTATATAGGCATCTAAGATACTGGTTTGATCTTTCCTCCCGGTTTTGTCCTGACCCTCCTTTCTCTCTGCCAATATAGCCCACACTCCCTCTCGTCTCCGACCCATCTCCCAGGTCTCCATGTTCCCCACTTACCTGCGGGCTTTGCTCACCTGTCCCCGTCGAACCTAGTTTAAAGCCCTCCTCACTAGGTTAGCCAGTCTGTGTCCAAATAGGGTCTTTCCCCTCCTCGAAAGGTGAACACCATCTCTGCCTAGCAGTCCTTCCTCAAATAGCATCCCGTGGTCTAGGAAGCCAAAGCCCTCCTGGCGACACCATCTTCGCAGCCAGGCATTCACCTCCATGATGCATCTGTCTCTGCCCGGGCCCCTACCTTTGACAGGAAGAATCGAAGAGAATACCACCTGCGCTCCAAACTCCTTCACCCGTACTCCCAGAGCCCTGTAGTCACTCTTGATCCGCTCAGTGTCACACCGCGCAGTATCATTTGTGCCCACATGGATGAGTAGCATGGGGTAGTAGTCAGAGGGCTGGATAATCCTCGACAATGCCTCCGTAACGTCTCGGATACAGGCTCCCGGCAGGCAGCATACCTCCCGAGATGAAATGTCAGGGCGACAGATGGGCGCCTCCGTCCCCCTCAGCAGAGAGTCTCCGACCACCACTACCCTACGTTTCCTATTCGCAGTGGTGGCAGCAGACCTCCCAGCCTTAGGGGTACGAGGCTTCTCCTCCTTTACTGTAGGGGGTGATGCCTTCTTTCCTGTATCAAGAAGAGCATAACGGTTACCTATTACCACAGCGGGAGGGTTCGGAGCAGGGGTGGAGCACTGCCTGCTGCCAGAAGTAACCAGCTGCCAGTGTCCACCCTGAGCCATCTCCTCCTCCACCAGTGGTGTATCAGCAGTCCTGTGTCCTGGGACAGCTACCTCAGCTGTCTCCACATGGACACTGTCCAGGAATTGCTCGTGGATTCGGATGCTTCTCAACCTAGCCACCTCCTCCTGTAGCTCTCCCACCTGCTGTCTGAGAGATTCCACCAGCAGGCACCTTTCACATTGGATGGTCCCCTCAGCCTGGATATCAGTAAGTGGAAATTGCAAGTTACAGTCTCTGCAAAACCACACCAGGATCTGGGTGGAAGCATCCATGCTCAGGCGCTCTGTCTGGCTACAGGCGCAGGTGGAGGAGACAGAAGCAGTGCTGGCACAGGTGTTGCGGGTCTTCCTAACCATCGTAAGCCTCCCTCTGTCAAACTCCCGTCTGCAGCCCCCTGTCCGCTGAAAGAGTTGTTTAAGCAAGAAGTTTAAAGTTTTAAGGGGAATAAAGGGAAACCGATAGAACCGGCAAGGGACCCTCGCCCCTTCCCACTCCCCTTCCAAACTCCCTTGCGAAACTCCCTGTTAGCAGCCCCTGGTCGCAAACGCTCCCTGGTCGCTTGTGCGCTGCTTTATAAAGCCCTGGCCTGTATGAATGCCCCGCCCACTGAGTAAGGCTCAGCCAATTACCAGAGGCTTCTTGGTTTCAAACCTTCCTTTGAAGCTCACAGCTTCCAACTGTCAGCCACAGCACACGGTCCTTCAAACAACCAAACAAACAAACAGACTGCCAAACACAAGCTCAGCACACAGCAAGTAACCCCCAAACACAAACAAACACACACTGCAGACAGTCACTTACCCCAAAAGGGTGCTGTATTGCTCCTCCTTCACCTGGAGAACTCCCTTGCGAAACTCCCTGTTAGCAGCCCCTGGTCGCAAACATCTCCTTGTACCTAGCCAACTCCACTCCTTTCTAGGGAAAGGCTACAGAGATCTTCCCTATAGACTCTCCT
>NW_020673243.1:0-3548 GCF_002925995.2 Terrapene triunguis | reverse complement strand
AAGGCAGAGCCTGTTTAGTAAGCACATGGTAAAAAAGTGAATAAAAAAGCATTTAAACTGTTCAATACCAGTGTAGGTTAAGAAAAAAGCTTTTAATACATTAAAAACTAGGTTTAGAAGGGGAATTTACTAAAGCAGGGCCTTTTTGGTAAGCATGTAAAAAAGTGAACAAAAATACATTTAAACTATTCAATACTGTAGAACCAATGTGAATGAAATTGTTTTTAGTTATTCACTGTACCATTGTAACTTCTGTTCACCATTTCATTACACTTGCCATTTTGCCTACATTGTAACTTCTGTGCCATATTTTAATTCAAACTCCATTTTAAAACGCTTACTCCATTTTGTAAGGGCTTGCTGCAACCTTCATTGTTGCAAACCCTGCTGTAATTTTATTAGTCTAGTTGAGATGTGTGAATGAGGGATGCATGGGTGATAGAATCAACCTCCAGCACCAGCCCGTCCTGATGAGATAAAGTTCAAATACCAACGGCTGAAGAACTAGACAACAGCCCTAACTCAAGCAAAAAGCATCCACCCTAAAAAGAAACAACAGAAGGAAGATCAAAACCAGGTCCCAGGCTGACAGTCACACCTGCAATTGACGGGTGATCAAGCACCAAACCCAGAGGTGGCGTGACACAGCGAGACCTAGGAACTTTGAATCCAAACTAAACTCCTATAAAAAAGGAATGGTGAGATGAGAAACTTTGGGTAACGTTCTGCTATCAACATCAAGGAGCATCAGTGCGCGCCCGACAGAGACCTGGCTCCTCCTCGTGCTCAGCTTTCCTGGCCAGTTAGCTGCCACGAGCTACGATCCCAAGCTGCGAACTCAAACTACAATCAGGACTGGTAACTATCCAGCAGCTGCAGAACATTTTGGTGTGTGTGTGAGTGTTTGTGTATAAGCATTGAGGTATTTGCTAATAGTTACAGATTAATAATAAATGTGGCATCTTTGTCTTGACCCCTAAAACGATCCTGTGTAAGTTTGCATGACAACACTACCAGTGTAGGGTAAGAAAAAAGAGAGGTTAAAAGAAAGAACAGGGCAAGAAAAGGAAAAAGAGAGCCCCCTTTGCAAAGGGCAAGATAGACAGCACATGGTTGACTCAGAGAGAGAGAGAAATATCACCTTTCAAGTCTTTCTGTAGAATGAGGCAACTTCCCTGGTTCAGACCCTCTCAGACTTGTTATCGCCGCCTTTGGATTGGCCCAATCAGAGTTTGTTCTACAATAGCGTCATAGAATTCATTTTCCTGAACCAATTCTAGAGTCCTAAGATTTTAAACAAGAGCCATCTCCTTCCTCTTTCCCCTCCCCTCCTCTCCCCCTTTTTAACGGTCTTATTCTTATCTAAAAAAACAGACCCCCAGCATTTTTCCCACCATGTAGCCCTTTTACATAGGGGTTTTTATAAAAGTTAAAACCATAAGCTTTTAGTAACAAACCATTTTTAAAAGTTTTCCCCTAGGTTTTAAACTAACAGGGGTTATTTTTTTTTTTAGTAACAACAATGTGAAGCTGCAGCAAAGCTCCCGTTAGCACAGCAGCCTGTGTGAGTCAGTGGATCACAGAGAAGGAGTTTGCTGCTTGACCTGCTTTTTAACAAACACAAGTAAAAGTTACATTAAGTTTTGCAAAGGTATAATGACTTGAAAAGACAAACCCAAGACACATCCCTTTTGTATGTGTTGTAATAAAAAAAGAGCAGGCAGAAACACCCTAGGTTTAACCCCAGTTTTTTAGTAACAGTTTATAAACCCCTTATTTTGTAAATCAGTGGATCAGAGAGAAGAAGAAGATTGCTTCTTCCCCCACTTTTTAACAAATAGAGGTGAAAGTAATATTAAGGCTTTTAAGGGAATAAACACTTGAAAAGACATGCCTAAATGAAGACACAGTCCTTTATTTACAGGAGTGTTTCAATAAAAAAAGAGCAGACAGAAATACCCCAGGTTTAAAACCACAGATTCTTAGGGTATGTCTACACCCAGCCGCTAGTTCGGCGGCTGGCAATCGAAGTTCTGGGTTCGACTTATCGCGTCTTGTCTGGACGCGATAAGTCGAACCAGGAAGTGCTCGCCGTCGACTGCGGTACTCCATCTCAACGAGAGGAGTACCGCGGAGTCGACGGGGGAGCCTGCCTGCTGCGTGTGGACCGAGGTAAGTTCGAACTAAGGTACTTCGAACTTCAGCGACGTTATTCACGTAGCTGAAGTTGCGTACCTTAGTTCGATTTGGGGGTTTAGTGTAGACCAAGCCTTAGTAACAGACAGTTTATATTCCCCTTATTTTGTAAACCAGTGGATCAGAGAGAAGAAGGTTTGTTTCTTCCCCCACTTTTTAACAAATAGAAGTGAAAGTTATATTAAGTCTTGTAAAGGAATAAACACTTTAAAAGACAAGTCTATCTAAAGACACATTTCTTTATTTAGCCCCCTTGTCATAAGTGTTTTAGTAAAAAAAAAGCATGCAGAAACAACCCCAGGTTATAAAAGTAATGTACAGTGACAAAAAAGTTTTAGACTAATGCGGGTTATTTTTTAGTAAGCACAATTTGAAACAGCAGGCTTTTTCAGCAAAGCCATTGTTAGCAAAAACAGCATCTGTGAGCCAGTGGATCAGAAATAAGAAGGCTGCTTCTTCCCCAAACTTTTTAACAAATGCAAGTAAAAGTTATATTAAGTCTTGGAAAGGGATAAACACTTTAAAAGACAAGTCTATATGAAGCAGGGCCACCCAGAGGATTCAGGGGGCCTGGGGCAAAGCAATTTCGGGGGCCCCTTCCATAAAAAAAGTTGCAATACTATAGAATACTATATTCTCATGGGGGCCCCTGTGGGACCCGGGGCAAATTGCCCCACTTGCCCCCGCCCACCGGGCGGCCCTGATATGAAGACCTATACCTTCATTTAGCACTTTTGCATATGTTTCAATAAAAAGTGAGCATGCCGAAACATACCAGGGTTAAAAACACAGAGACCCTGTTTATAAAAGTAAACCATAGTGATAAAAAAGTTTTCCCCCTGTGTTTTAAACTAACATGGATTATTTGTTAGTAAGAACAATTTGAAACAGCATGCTTTTTCAGCAAAAACAGTGTCTGTGAGTTAGTGGATCAGAGATAAGAAGGCTGCTTCTTCCCTAAACTTTTTAACAAATGCAAGTAAAAGTTATATTAAGTCTTGTAAAGGGATAAACACTTTAAAAGACAAATCTATATGAAGACACATCCCTTTATTTACAGGTGTGTTTCAATAAACTAGAGCAGGCAGAAACACCCCAGGTTTAAAACCACAGGTCCTTAGTAACAGCTAGTTTATATTCCCCTTATTCTGTAAACCAGTGGATTAGAGAGAAGAAGTTTGTTTCTTCCCTGACTTTTTAAAAAAGAGAGAGGTGAAAGTCTTGTAAAGGTATAAACGCTTGAAAAGACAAGCCTGTATGAAGACACATTTTTTTATTTAGCCCCTTAGGCATAAGGCATAAGTATGCAGAAACAACCCAGGGTTAAAAACACAGAAAACCTGTTTATAAAA
>NW_020673242.1:0-1141 GCF_002925995.2 Terrapene triunguis | reverse complement strand
GCTACAACATCACCGGCTCATTCACCTGCACGTCCACCAATGTTATATATGCCATCATGTGCCAGCAATGCCCCTCTGCTATGTACATTGGCCAAACTGGACAGTCACTACGCAAGAGGATAAATGGACACAAGTCAGATATCAGGAATGGCAATATACAAAAACCTGTAGGAGAACACTTTAACCTCCCTGGCCACACAATAGCAGATGTTAAGATAGCCATCTTACAGCAAAAAAACTTCAGGACCAGACTCCAAAGAGAAACTGCTGAGCTCCAGTTCATTTGCAAATTTGACACCATCAGATCAGGATTAAACAAAGACTGTGAATGGCTATCCAACTACAGAAGCAGTTTCTCCTCCCTTGGTGTTCACACCTCTACTGCTAGCAGAGCACCTCACCCTCCCTGATTGAACTAACCTCGTTATCTCCACACTGATTTATACCTGCCTCTGGAGATTTCCATTACTTGCATCTGAAGAAGTGAGGTTCTTACCCACGAAAGCTTATGCTCCCAATACTTCTGTTAGTCTTAAAGGTGCCACAGGACCCTCTGTTGCAATCCCATAGTGTACATTGTAATGTGGGTGACTGTGGGTTTCAGGCCTGTGAGGTGAACATTTAAGAATTCACTGTCTAGTAATTCATGGGCCCAGGACATAGCTGGCTTTGGGCACCTAGTACAGAAGAATCCAGAGAAGCCCCCCTTTGTGGTGAACTGCTTGACTCCCTCACTGTCAGCAGCCGCCCTATTAGCTGAACTCTCAATTAGCCTGCCCGCTTTCTTATTGCCCTAGTGGGCGAGGTAATTGGGATTTCCCTGAAACGGGCTCTGGGGCCTTGATGGTGCTTGGATACCATGGTGATGGTTGCCTTGGCAACACACGAGCCAAACAACCCCCATCTCCTGACAGGGGCCCCCCAGGGCCTCCGACACTACTCTCCCCTAGCCTTAAGGAGGGGCCCACCGCCTCTTGGCTTCGGACCCTGCCCATTCTTGGATCCTGAAACAGCCCCTTTCCTCTCCCCCCTCACCTTAACTCCCGCCTCCACCCTTCTCCCATTGGTCACTTCTCCGGAGACCGTCTCCTAGGTTCGCTGAGCGAACTGACATGGTCGAGAAACAGCCAATAGAGCGCGA
>NW_020673241.1:0-6665 GCF_002925995.2 Terrapene triunguis | reverse complement strand
CAGGTTTAACTCACAGCGCTGTACAGCTGCAAGTGTAGCCAAGGCCTGAGCATCTGGGCAAGACCCACCAGCCAGACACCTGGGAAAGAATTCTCTGAAGTAATTTACAGCCCTCCCTATCTAGCATCCCATCATTGACCATTGGAGATATTTGCTGCTAGCAGTCGCATATCAGTTACATGCCATTGGAGGCAGTCCCATCATACCATCCCTCTCCCCCCCTCCCCCCGCCCCGTCCCAAAAACTTATCAAGATCAGTCTTGAAGTGAGTTAAGTTTTTTGCTCCCACTGCTCCCCTTGGAAGGCTGTCCCAAAACTTCACTCCTCTGATCATTAGAAACCTTTGTCTAATTTCAAGCCTAAACTTGTTGATGGCCAGTTTATATCCATTTGTTCTTGTGTCCACACTGGTGCTTAATTTAAATAATTCCTTTCCTTCCCTGGTATTTATCCCTCTGATGTATTTATACAGAGCAGTAATATCTCCCCTCAGCCTTCTCTTGGCCAAGCTCTTTGAGTCTCCTCTCATAAGGTAGGTTTTTCATTCCTCGGATCATCCTAGTAGCCCTTCTCTGCACCTGTTTCAGTTTCAATTCACCTTCTTAAACATGGGAGACCAGAATCCCACACAGTATTCCACATGAGGTCTCACCAGTGCTTTGTATACTGCAGTAGTTCTCAAACTTCTGTACTGGTGACCCCTTTCACATAGCAAGCTTCTGAGTGCGACCCCCCCCTTATAAATTAAAAACACTTAAATATATTTAATACCATTATAAATGCTGGATGCAAAGTGGGGTTTGGGCTGGAGGCTGACAGGGCATGACCCCCCATGTAATAATCTCATGACCCTCTGAAGGGTCCTGACCCCCAGTTTGAGAACCCCTGGTATACTGGTACTAATGCTTCCCTATCTCTATTGAAAATACCTCATCTGGTACATCCTAGGACTGCATTAGCCTTTTTCACACCCGCATCACATTAGCCACTCATAGTCATCCTGAGATCAACCAATACACTCAGGTCTTTCTCCTCCTTTGTCGCTTCCAACTGGTAAGTCCCCAGCTTATAGCAAAAATTCTTGTTGTTAGTCCCTAAGTGCATGACCTTGCACTTTGGACTATTAAATTTCATCCCATTTCTATTACAGACGCTCCCCGACTTACGCAAGCGTTCCGTTCCAGAACACCTTGCATAACTTGAATTTTGCGTAAGTCGGAAACGTATCTCCGACCATTATACACAAAAAAACCCCAAAAAAACACCACCACCACCTCCTATTTCTAGCTTACGAAACTTTTTCCGTAAGTGCGGATTTGCGTAAGTCGGGTCTTGCGTAACCCGGGGAGCGTCTGTACTCCAGTTTTCAAGGTCATCCAGGTGTTCTTGTATGATATTCTGGTCCTCCTCTGTATTGGCAATACCTCCCAACTGTGTGTCACCCGTAAATTTTATTAGTGCACGCCCACATTTTGTTCCAAGATCATTAATAAAAATTAGGGCTGTCAAGCGATTAAAAAAATTATTCATGATTAAATCGCACTGTTAAACAATAATAGAATACCATTTATTTAAACATTTTTGGATTTTTTCCATTTTCAAATATATTGATTTCAATTCTAACAGAATAAAGTGTACAGTGCTCACTTTATATTTATTATTACAAATATTTGCACTGTAAAAAAGAAATAGTATTTTTCAATTAACCTAATACAAGTACTGTAGTGCAATCTCTATCATGAAAGTGCAATTTACAAAATGTAGAATTATGTAAAAAAAAAAAAATCCTGCATTCAAAAATAAAACAATGTAAAACTTTAGAGCCTACAAATCCACTCAGTCCTATTTCTTGTTCAGCCAGTCGCTCAGATAAACAAGTTTGTTTACATTTGAAGGAGATAATACAGCCTGCGTCTTGTTCACAATATCACCTGAAAGTGAGAATAGGTGTTCGCATGGCACTGCTGTAGCCAGCATTGCAAGATATTTACATGCCAGATGCACTAAAGATTCATATGTCCCTTCATGCTTCAACCACCATCCCAGAGGACATGCGTCCATGCTGATGTCAGGTTCTGCTTGATAACAATCCAAAGCAGTGCGGACCGACGCATGTTCATTTTCATCATCTGAGTCAGATGCCACCAGCAGAAGGTTGATTTTCTTTTTTATTGTTTCGGTTCTGTAGTTTCCTCTTCGGAGTTACTCTTCTAAGATTTCTGAAAGCATGCTCCACACCTCATCCCTCTCAGATTTTGGAAGGCACTTCAGATTCTTAATCCTTAGGTCGAGTACTGTAACTATCTTTAGAAATTTCACATTGGTGCCGTCTTTGCGTTTTGTCAAATCTGCAGGTAATGTGTTCTTAAAATGAACAACATGTGCTGAGTCATCATCCGAGACTGCTATAACATGAAATATATGGCAGAATGTGGGTAAAATAGAGCCAGAGGCATACAATTCTTCCCCAACAAGTTCAGTCACAAATTTAATTAATGCCTTATTTTTTTAACGAGCGTCATCGGCATGGAAGCATGTCCTCTGGAATGGTGGCCGAAGCATGAAGGGGCATATGAATGTTTAGCACATCTGGCACGTAGATACCTTGCAATGCTGACTACAAAAGTCCCATGCGAATGCCTGATCTCACTTTCTGGTGACACTGTAAATAAGCAGTGGGCAGCATTATCTCCCATAAATGTAAACAAACTTGCTTGTCTTAGTGATTGGCTGAATGAGAAGTAGGACTGAGTGGACTTGTAGGCTCTAAAGTTTTGCATTGTTTTGTTTTTGAGTGCAATTATGTAACAACAACAAAAATCTACATTTGTAAGTTGCATTTTCACGATAAAAAGATTGCACTACAGTACTTGTATGAGGTGAATTGAAAAATACTATTTCTTTTATCATTTTTACAGTGCAAATATTTGTAATCAAATATAATAATATAAAATGAACAGTGTACACTTTGTATTCTGTGTTGTAACTGAAATCAATACATTTGAAAATGTAGAAAAGCATCCAAAAATATTTAATAAATTTCAATGGGTATTCTATCGTTTAACAGTGCGATTAAAACTGTGATTAATCGTGATTAATTTTTTGAGTTAATCGCGTGAGTTAACTGCAATTAATCGACAGCCCTAATAAAAATGTTAAATAAGATTGGCCCCAAGACCGATCCTTAAGGAACTCCACTAGTAACCTCCCTCCAGCATGACAGTTCACCTTTCAGCATGACCCATTGTAGTCTCCCCTTTAACCAGTTCCTTATCCATCTTTCAATTGCCATATTAATCCCCACATTCTTCAATTTAACTAAGAATTTCCCAAGTGGAACTGTATCAAATGCCTTGTTGAAATCCAGATCTACTGCATTTCCTTTGTCTAAAAAAATCTGTTATCTTCTCAAAGAAGGAGATCAGGTTGGTCTGGCATATTAGTTTACATAATGTTTATACAGTGCTTTGAGCTGGCAAAAAATGTTAGGAGATTAGTACATAAATATTTTAAATGCTAAATTATCACATGGGGGAAAAAAATCAATAATCTTTGCTGTGCACTTTGAGCTACAGACACCTCAAGAAAAAGAGCCACTAAGAGCATGTCTACACTGCATCTGGGAGCAACACTCACAGCCCAGGTCTACAAACTAGTACTTGTGGGGCTCATACTATCACTCTAGAAATTGATGTGTACTAAGGCAGGCTTCCCGCCTGTCCTGGCACCACGGACTGCGCTGTGCCCCAGAAGTGGACAACAGCAGGACCGGCTCCTAGGCAGAAGCGCGCAAGCAGCTCCGCGCAGCTCTTGCCTGTAGGCACCGACCCCTTCCCCCCCCCCTCCCAGCCACTGGGAGAGCAGAGTTGGTGCTCGGGGCGGTGGCAGCGCACAGAGCCTAGGAGCCGGACCTGCTGCTGGCCACTTCTGGGGCGCAGCACAGTGTCAGAACGTGTGGGAACTAGCCTGCCTTAGCCAAGCAGCACTGCCGACAGGACTTTTAACGGCCCAGTCGGCAGTGCTGACCAGAGCCGCCATGACCCAGTGTCTTCCATTCTGCAACCCAGTACTGGGTTGTGACCTGCAGTTTGAAACCACTAGTCTACTCCCTCCCCCTTATTTTAGAACAAGAATATCCTGTCTCTCACAGTGATCTGTACCAGATGCTACAGAAGGTATAAGAACCGCATAGTAGGTAGATGGGGAATAACCTATCCCCCACATAAAGATCAAGATGAGACCTAATAGTCACGCACTGGCATAAACCCTGAAGCATGCAGTTTAATATGCCTTCCAAAATTCATGGTAATTAATTAGCATAATTCTGGATATTCCTGATATCTATAAATACCCAATCCCTTTTTGAATCTTGTTACACTCTTGGCCTCATCCAAAGCTCACATCCAAATGTCCTGCCTTTTTCCCCAAAGATGCACAAAAGGCAACTTGTGCCAGTGTAGACACAGTTTTGTGGTCATCAAGGGAACACATACACAGTTACTCCTAACATTCAGGACAACAGCCTACAGATGAAACAGCAAAGTTTCTATTTATTATTCTTATTGTGGTAATGCCAAGAGAGCCCAATCAGGAGCAGGACTTCATTGCACAAGCCACTATACAAGTGCATCGCAAGACACGAACTCTTCTCCAGTTTGCTTACAAAGGTTAAAGAACAATGCTTCTCATTAATTAATGGAGATGGTTTGCTTTCAGGTTACCTCATTATGTGTGTGTTATGAGTATGGAGGACTAGGATCCCATGGGTGGATGGTTACATCTTCATCCAGGAGGAGATAGGCCTGATTTTATCACTCTCTCTTGGAGGCAAAACAATGCACCCAGGCCCGGATCTATGATCACTCAAGCTGGGAGGTTTTAAAGGGCCATGGGGAAATAAAGGCGCCTTGGGGGCTCATCAAAAACAGGAAAGGGGACTCAAATCCCCCCCGGAGCAGCAGCTCTGGGGCTGCTGAGGCTAAAGGGAGGGGGAGGCAGAACAGCTGCCCCGCTGAAATGCACCAGGTTATCCGACTCCTTGACAGGGAGAAGAGCCACGAGGAGAACGAATTAAAGAAGGGGGCTTGTCCCCCTGGACATGGGAGAGGGGAATCATCCCCGTGCATGGGGGCAGAGTGGGGGAGGGGAACTGCCCAAGAGGGGGGCCCCCTCCTCCATGCATCTCAGTGGGGCCCCTCCCACGGACCGCCCCTGCTGGAGCCCCAGCTCCTCCCCCGGAGCCCGCCCCTCTCCTTGGCGAGATGGCGGCGCGGCTGCTGCCCCAGAGGTCGAGGCCGTGTCCGCCCCGCGCTGCCCACCCCTGAGGGACAGGGGAGCCGCCCCCACCTTAGTCCCGCGGCTCGCTCTCCGTCTCTCTTGGAGCTACTCTGCACACCGACCCCGACGCACACCGGAAACACCGCCTCCACGGCCCTGTGCGTCTGCCGTCACTTCCGCCTTGGGTTCGGGTGGGGATGGGATCGCCTCGCCCGCCTCCCGGTCATAGAGCCCTGCAATTTTGCCTCAGTGCCAGGGTGACGCTCTACCCACCCCCAGGAGCATAGACAAGTCGACCTCCCGCATCCCAGCGCCGCGCAAACTGAGCCCGCCTAACTGGCTATGCGCCTGCGCAGAGCGCCCTTCGGGGTTGAGCGTGTGTAAACCCTCTCGGCGCGTGCCTCTGGTGCGCATGCTCCTTGTGCCTGATGCCGGGGAAGCGTTGTGGGTTCCTTAGAGCCCCCTTTCCAGGGCGGGGCAGTGGGGTCCTAGAGCGAAGCTCCAGGAGCTTCCAGACCCAGCCCCAGTCAGAACTCCGGGGTAGGGATTTCCCTGCACACACACACACCAGTTTTGTGAACTAGTTACATGCTGTGTTGCCAATTTAATGATTGTTTGGAAATTTGAATTGAAATTGAAACATTCATACACACTTTAAAAGCGTATAAAGTGTATGATCAAATACGCATGTCTGAAAAAGTATAATAGATTTGAAAAGTATTACCATAGACTAGCTGCCTTATACAGCTGTTGTTTTTTACAACAATGTCGGTGCATTCATTTCGGTGATGTTGGCCAACCTAATCATTTCAAATGATGATTTGTAAGCAAAGTCTAAATGAGCTCTCCCTGACAGCTAGTGATGAGCTGGGGGGAAAGGAGCTTCAGGACCAGATTGTATTTACATTCACACCCAATCTACCTAGGTATCCAGCAAACAGAGTTGTGTTGCCCAAGTGATAGATTTTGGCTGGGGTTGGGTTACAAATCACTCGAATGCGGGGATAATGAAATGTTATTCTTATTGTATGAGTAAAGGGCAGTAGAACTGTACTTAGCCTGTGCTGATTGAGGGCATTGAGAGAGGGTGGGGATAGGTGTTTTGCTTGATGGTCTGCCTGAGTCACAAGTACTATTTGACCTGTCCCTCTCCACTGTTTAAAGACAGAGCTGATTAGGCTCCATAGATAGTCTTTTGTTTTGTTAAGTGACCACTACAGCTGAAATCACTGATAATCAGGTCTAAGTGCTTAGTCCTGCTGTGGGACAGTGTTTCTGTGGGTACAGTGTTTCTGTGGAAGAGACGGCCCAGTCTGCACTAGCAGCGAGGTTGCCCCACTGAGGCCTTGGCTACACTTGCAGCTGTACAGCGCTGTGAGTTAAACCTG
>NW_020673240.1:0-3998 GCF_002925995.2 Terrapene triunguis | reverse complement strand
TATTTGAAAATGTAGAAAAACATCCAAAAATAGTTAATACATTTCAACTGGTATTCTATTAACAGTGCGATTAAAACTGTGATTAATCGCAATTAATTTTTTGAGTTAATCGCATCAATTAACTGCAATTAATCAACAGCCCTATTTTTAATCTCGCCTCATACGGAAGCTGTTACATGCCCCTAATCATTTTTGTTGCCCTTCTCTATCTTTTCCAATTCTAATATCTCTTTTTAGTGATGGGGCGACCAGATCGGCAAACAGTATTCAAAACATGGGCATACCATGGATTAATATAGAGGCATTATAATATTTTGTTTTATTTTCTATCCCTTTACTAATAGTTTCTAACATGGTTAGTTTTTTTGACTGCAGCCGTACACTGAGCAGATGTTTTCAGAGAACCAGCCACAATATCTCCAAGATCTTTCTTGAATGGTAACAGCTAATTTAGATCCCATCATTTTGCATGTATAGTTGGGATTATATTTTCCAATATGCATTAATTTGCACTTAACACTGAATTTTACCTGCCATTTTGTTGCCTGGTCATTCAGTTTAGTGAGAACCCTTTGTAACTCTTCGCAGTCTGCTTTGAACTGACGTATTTTGAGTAATTTTGTATCATCTGCAAATTTTACCACCTCACTGTTTACCCCTTTTTCCAGATCATTTATGAATACGTTGAACAGCACTGGTCGCTGTACAGACCCTGCAGGACATTGCTATTTACCGCTCTCCATTCTCAAAACTGACCATTTATTCCTACCCTTTGTTTCCTATCTTTTAACCAGTTACTGATCCATTGGAGGACCTTCCCTCTTATCCCACGACTGCTTACTTTGCCTAAGAGCCTTTGTGAGGTCTCTTGTCAAAGGCTTTCTGGAAGTCTAAATACACTGTATCCACTGGATCCCCCTTGTCAACACGTTTGTTGACCTCCCTCAAAGAATTCTAATAGATTAGTGAGGCATGATTTCCATTTATAAAAGCCATGTTGACTTTTCCCCCCAACAAAGCATGTTCACCTATATGTCTGATAATTCTGGTTGAAACTACAGTGAAGAACAATCTGCCTGGTAGAGAAGTTAGGTTTTACTAGCTGTAATTACCAGGATCGCCTCTCCAGCTTGGAGTTTAATTTAAGAAGACTGTTAGCCTGGGAACCTGTCTTAAATAGAGGCCTGTTCCAGTCTTGAATGAATGAAGTTAACTTAGAAGCATGGCAGGGGCCTACACCAGCCTGGAAAGCTTGTCTAGTCTGTAAAAGACTTGTTCTAACTTTGCGGGCTGGGAGCTAAACAGCATCAAGCTGTATGGGAATCTTTAACCTAAGTTATTTCAGTTCCTATGGGACTTTTATTTTATTTTTTCCCTGTATTTCCAATGCTCCTGACTCTCCGCATCTTTCCTCTTCACAATATTAGAGCCCACGACTCTCAATTCACACATATTAAACTGCTCTCATCATCACCACCACCACCAGTGGTAGAAATCTCATCTGAAGCTGATCATGTAAGTCAATTTTAAAAAAAAATATTTTCACAGTGGCCATGCAAATGTTAAAGAAATTTTTTTGACTATCACATCTGCAAAACCTCCAGCAGCAATTTCTTTCAGGTTAACAATTAACCTGATTAATCCACATTCTTTCCACACACTGGCTGCTGAGAAGCCTTCCTGTTCCCAAGAAAACTGAGCAGATTTAGCTAGATCCGTCTGCAGCCATAGAAGCAGGACAATCTCTGAAGGAAACGGACACTTGGCTCTCTCCAGTCACATTTTGACCAGCGATGTTCAGTCAGATTCTGGATGTCCTGGGAGGACACTCTACTCAATCCATACTTTATCTCCTCCTTCAGTGCTGCTGAAGGCTAGTTGAGAACATTAACATCTACTTAGAGAAGAGCACGATGCTCACTGCTCTAGTGGAAGCATCTCTTCGGACTCTGCTCAAAAGCTCTCACTTGATGCTGATAGTCTCTCCAGTGATGAATACCTACATTTCCATTTTTGGTTATGGCAATGGAAAAGCTGTGATGAGACATTCTGAAGTATCTCGATGCCTCGCACTTCCCACTGACAACCAGGGCTGTGACCTGGGTATGTCACAAAGACTAGGCTGACTATCTCCTTTCAGTAATGGATACAGATGAGGTGCCTGTGCCAATACTAGATCATGAGGCATTAGTCTCTCAACTGCAGTGCATGGTAGAGTGAAAAAGCTGAGTTCAGGTGGCTTTGTTCTTCTCCCTCCCACCTGGAGGAGTCCCAGAGGTTAGTGTTAGGCAATGCTCAATAGGTGACCCAAGAGATCTCGGATGTGGGGGACCGCAGCATTCTGTGTGATATGAGACTGGCGGCAGAGCTGATGGGTGAAGCGCTGAACTGTGGGTGAAGTGCTGTCAGTATGCAGAGGACCTCAACTTTATCTCAGCCCAGAACATGTCTTGCTCTTGCAGCGGTGGCTGGGCTGTGGGGTTTCTCAAGAGACCAGAGGAGTGCGAGTTTTTAGAGGTCAATGTTTCCTTGCAGAACGGCACTTTTTAATATAGGGTGGGATCTGTTGATGTTTTGTTATTAAATGTATTTGTAATAACGGTCAGAGCACCTATAGCTGGGGGCAAGGGACTCAGAGACCAAATTGAAATGAACATCAGGTTTTTAATACGTGATGAGAAGAGGGCAGCTGGGGAATCAGCCAGGGCTCACCTGAACAACACTCCTTTGATGACCTGCCAGGCATTGGGAGCTTGCTGCTGCGGCTGGTTCTGCTGCTGCGTCTCTGCAGTCGGGGCCCCCGCCACGGTTCCATTACTTGTTACCTGCTTTGGAGGGAGGAGCAGATACGGGCGGATAAGCTGTGCACAGGGCAGCAGGTTACCTTGTATTGCTGGTGGGAAATGGCCACATGTTGGGCAGTGCCAGGTGGTTCCCCCAGCTGGCTACGCTATCCAGGGCCGCTGGGGGAGCCCAGAGCCCCAGTCTGGAAACAACACAGGGGCTCCCATGGATCCCAGGACTGAAGGACCCGGGCCATAACAGAAGGCATGGGACAGTCCAGGGAGACGAACCCGGGCGGGAGAGGAGGCTGGAAGCTGAGTCGGGGCAGCCTAGCGAGGAAGGGGACTGAGGGGCTTCGGAAGCGGAGCATGGGGGGAAAAGGAGGAGGCGGGGAGTTGAGCTGGGACCGGCCTAGGGACGAGTGAGGGTAAGGGGGCCCGGCTGAGCGGAGCTGAGCGGCTAGGGAAGCCGAACCCGGCCAGGGGAGCTGAGGCGGCCGGGCCCGGCGGGGGAAGGGGCAGAAAGGCCCAGGGAGGGCAGAGTCCAGGGGGCAAAGGCGGGATGAGGTGGGAGCTGAGGCGGCCGGGCCCGGCGGGGGACGGGGCGGAAGGGCCCGGGGAGCGGAGCCGGGCCCGGGGAGAGCAGAGTCCCGGGGGCAGAGGCGGGATGAGGCGGGAGCTGAGGCGGCCGGGCCCGGCGGGGGAAGGGGCGGAAGGGCCCGGGAAGGGCGCCGGGAGAGCAGAGTCCAGGGGGCAGAGGCGGGGTGAGGTGGGAGCTGAGGCGGCCGGGCCCGGCGGGGGAAGGGCGCCGGGCGCGGGGAGAGCAGAGTCCCGGGGGCAGAGGCGGGAGCTGAGGCGGCCGGGCCCGGGGAGAGCAGAGTCCAGGGGGCAGAGGCGGGAGCTGAGGCGGCCGGGCCGGCGGGGGACGGGCCCGGGGAGTGGAGCCGAACCCGTGGCGAGCAGCTGAGGGGCCGGGGAACCGACACCGGCCCAGGGAGGGGGGGCTCGAGGGTCCCGGCGACACGCCACAGCGCCGCTACCTGCTCCGGGCTGGAACCAGGAAGCGCCGCCTCCGTCTCCGGCGCCGCCATCTTGCTGCGCCGATACTTGCGTTGCTCTCGCGAGAAGCTGCTCCCGGCCCCGCCCCTTTTGCAGATCACATGATGATCTGGTCATGTGACTGTCGCTCGCGGCAGGTGCCACGCCCACTTCCTG
>NW_020673239.1:0-1773 GCF_002925995.2 Terrapene triunguis | reverse complement strand
TACACCCGTATTTGCCCACTGAGGTGTTGATGGGGGGGGACCTGGAGGACTGGCCAAGCAACCCCCAGGGTGCACTGGTTGTGACCCGCAGTCAGAGCCGGCGAGGGGCACGGCGCCCTGACCTTGGGGAGGGTGCCTTGCCTGAGGCGCAGGACCCTAACCTGGTGGGGAGGGAACACCCAGGGACACGGCTCAGGGAGGTGGCGGCTTCAGACCCAGCCGGCAAGAGAGAGCAGGTGGCCATCCCTGTCCCAGCTGCTGAGTTCCAGGCCGAGGTGCAGAAAGATCCCTCCTTGCGGAAGATAAGGGACCTGGCCGACCTCGGTGCGGTACAGACCATGGGGAGAGGTGGCCGGAAAAGGTTCCTGTGGGAGAAGGGGTTCCTGTACCGAGAATGGGCTCCCCCAGGGAAAATGGAGTCGGGGGGATCAGGAGGCAGCTGGTGGTACCCCAGAAGTATCGCCGCCAGCTGCTGTACCGGGCCCATGACATTCCCCTCTCAGGGCACCAGGGAACCTGGCATACCCAGCAGAGGCTGCTACGGAGCTTTTACTGGCCTGGGGTCTTTGTTACTGTCCGACAGTACTGCCGATCCTGTGACCCCTGTCAGAGGGGGAGGAAGGCCCAGGACAAGGGGAAAACGGCTTTAGGACCCTTGCCCATCATAGAGGAGCCTTTCCAGAGGGTGGCCAAGGTTAAAAGGGGGTCTCTGAACCAAGAGAGCCCGAATCACAGACCTCCAGACTGGAATGCTGGGAGAAGACCCCAGCCCAGTTGGAACCCCAGGGGTATTGGGGTGGGAAAAGGGCACAGGCCGCATAAACCTTCCCACGTGCGAACTACGAGTGCCATCGAGCACCCCCGACCTAAGGGGGGGCCTGAAACTGGAAGGGCCTGGAGTAATTCTCACCAAGGAATGGGAGGGATGCGGGGGCATCCATGGGAACGGGGGTAGGTTCGAACTTCTCCAGGTCACTGGCTGAAGTGACCCAGCTCAGTTCGGTCTCGAAGGGGGGAGATATGTGACGAACTGGGACTGTTCTTAATGTGGTCTTTGAATGCTGAGTGGGGAGTGTTGCCTGGGAAGGCAGGGGAGTGTGGCTAGGATGGTCTGCATGGGGGCATGGGAGACTGGCCAAGGGAAGATACCTGAGCATGTAACATGAGAACCCAGGAAGGGGTTAGAGGCCAGGTGACACCTTTGCCCAGGAAACTGAACAAAGGCTGGGGGGAGAGTTTCAGGGGCTGGCTGGTGGAATGGCTGGGAGGCAGATGGGGCTCTGACCTCCCAAGAGGGCTTGGGCGCCCTGGGAGCCCAAGATGGACCTAACTGAGGGGGGTCCTGTTGTCTGTGCCTGCAAGACCTGTCTTGGACTGTGTCCCTGTTGTCTAAATAAACCTTCTGCTTTACTGGCTGGCTGAGAGTCATGGTGAATCGCAGAAAGCCGGGGGTGCCGGGCCTTGCGTCCCCCCACATTCCGTGACACAGGGGTTGGCTGGAGACAGGGCAGAGGGTGTGGCAGGGGCTGGCTGTGGGCAGGGGGTGCAGGGCTGGCTGCAGGCAGGGCAGGGGGGCGGGGCTGGTGCGGGCAGGGGGTGCAGCAGAGGCAGCTGGAGCCCCGGCCCTTTAAATAGCCCCTGAGCCCTCCGCTATCCCAGGGCTCTGGGGGCTATTTAAAGGGCCTGGGGCTCCCCTGCTTCTACCTCCCCGGCCCTTTAAATAGCTGAGGGAGCCCTGGGGAAGACCCCCACCGTGTCTTGGCCCTGAATCCC
>NW_020673238.1:0-1632 GCF_002925995.2 Terrapene triunguis | reverse complement strand
ATGAAGAGCTCCTGGCTGTCGGGGAAATCAGCGGTGCCAGCGCTGTCAACTGCCTCGTCCTCCTCATCTCCTTCTTCATCTTTCCCGTCCGCTAACATGTCCGACGAGGAACCGGCCGCGGACAATATCCCATCCTCAGAGTCCACGGTCACTGGTGGGGTAGTGGTGGCGGCCGCACCTAGGATAGAATGCAGTGCCTCGTAGAAACGGGATGTGTGGGGCTGGGATCCGGAGCGTCCGTTTGCCTCTTTGGTTTTTTGGTAGCCTTGTCTCAGCTCCTTGATTTTCACGCGGCACTGCGTTGCATCCCGGCTGTAGCCTCTCTCTGCCATGGCTTTAGAGATCTTCTCGTAGATCTTAGCATTCCGTCTTTTGGAGCGCAGCTCTGAAAGCACGAACTCATCGCCCCACACAGCGATGAGATCCAAGACTTCCCGATCAGTCCATGCTGGGGCCCTCTTTCTATTCTGGGATTGCACGGTCACCTCTGCTGGAGAGCTCTGCATCGTTGCCACTGCTGCTGAGCTCGCCACGATGTCCAAACAGGAACTGAGATTCAAACTGCCCAGACAGGAAAAGGAATTCAAATTTTCCCGGGGTGTGGCTGGTCAGAGCATCCGAGCTCGGACTGCTGTCCAGAGCGTCAACAGAGTGGTGCACTGTGGGATAGCTCCCGGAGCTATTAGCGTCGATTTCCATCCACACCTAGCCTAATTCGATATGGCCATTTCGAATTTAGCGCTACTCCTCTCGTTGGGGAGGAGTACAGAAGTCGAATTTAAGAGAGCTCTATGTCGATCTAAATAGCTTCGTGGTGTGGACGGGTGCAGGGTTAATTCGATGTAACGGCGCTAAATTCGACATAAAAGCCTAGTGTAGACCAGGCCTGAGATTGGATGAATAGCTGGTGCAAGGGGAGGCTGGGACTGGCCAGGCAAGGAGACCGGAAGCCAGTTGTGTGTATGGAACAGGGGTCAGCGGACTAGGAGCCAGTGGGAGATGCGGGGGAGATCGAGATTGGTTGAGGAAGGGGCAGAGGGACTGGGGCTGAGTGGGTAAGGAGATTGGAAGAAGGAGCCTTGAAGGGGATGCTGGGTGGAGGGAAGACTGGGACTGATCTGGGAAGGGGAGACAGGGACTGGGATGGACACTGGAGAATAGGAGTGGCTAGGTGATGCGACTGGGATGAGGAGTCAGGGAGGGTGTGGTAGAGAGGAAGAGAGAGCTCTGCGTCAGAAGTGTCTGGAAAACAAGAGCAGAAAGATCTGTAACACTCCCTTCATAAACAAGAATGGAACTCAAAATCCTGAATCTCAACACTCTTCTGCTGTTAGCAAATATCTGTGAAACCTATTGACAAAGCGTATGTATCTTCCTCCTCTTGTACTAGTCCACATAGAGGATGACAGCCTACTACTGCTATCACTTAGTCCATTAGTTCAGGTGGCAGAAATCTGTGTGGTGGATTTAAAGGTTCCAACGCTGCTGTTAACATACATGGTTGTCAATATGATTTAACCTGGTGGAATTTCTTTTAGGTTTGATTTTTTTAAAAAGCCTAGGAAATTACTCTAAAATTAGTGTTAAAAAACATTATTAAGGTTGCAAAGTCAAGCACCCAAAAGATGTTGG
>NW_020673237.1:0-5702 GCF_002925995.2 Terrapene triunguis | reverse complement strand
GGCAAAAGTGCTAAAAGACTTTTTGGTTTCAGTTTTCACCAAAATGTTTATTAACGATTGGACATCTAACATAGTGAATGCCAGTGAAAATGAGGTAGGATCTGAGGCTAAAACCGGGAAAGAAAAAATTACTTAGATAAGTTAGATGTCTTCAAGTCGGCAGGTCCTGATGAAATACATCCTACAATACTCAGGGTATGTCTACACTACGAAATTAGGTCGAATTTATAGAAGCCGGTTTTATAGAAATCGGTTGTATACAGCCGATTGTGTGTGTCCCCACATAAAATGCTCTAAGTGCATTAAGTCGGCGGACCGCATCCACAGTACCGAGGCTAGCGTCGACTTCCGGAGCGTTGCACTGTGGTAGCTATCCCAGTTCCCGCAGTCTCCGCCACCCATTGGAATTCTGGGTTGAGATCCCCATGCCTGAATGATGCAAAACAGTGTCACGGGGGCTTCTGGGTACATGTCGTCAGGCACCTCCCCCTCCGTTAGAGCAACGGCAGACAATCGATTCGCGCTTTTTTACCTGGGTTACCTGTGCAGACAACATACCACGCCAAGCATGGAGCCCGCTCAGCTCAGCTCAGCTCACCGTCACCATATGTCCTCTGGGTGCCGGCAGATGTGGCATTGCTACACAGCATCAGCTAATTGCCTTTTGGCAGTAGACGGTGCAGTATGACTGGTAGCCTTCATCGGCGATCTGGGTGCTAGCAGACGTGGGGCTGGCAGACGTGGGGCTGCATTGCACACAGCAGCAGCCCCTTGCCTTTTGGTAGAAGATGGTATATTACGACTGGTATCCATCGTCATCGTACTGCAGCGGCTGTCAATCATGGGCACCTGGGCAGACATGCTCAGTCCTATCGAACTGTCTTGATGATGATGGCTATCAGTCGTAGTATGCTATTTTCTGCCAAGCGCCCAGTATTTTCTGCCAACCACCCAGAAGATGCCGAGGGCTATCAGTCATGCTGCACCGTCGTCTGCCAGCTTAAGACGTAAAAAATAGATTTGTTCTGTATTAATTTGCTTCCCCCTTCCTCCGTGAAATCAACGGCCTGCTAAACCCAGGGTTTTGAGTTCAATCTTTGGGGGGGGCCATTCTGTGTGACAGTTGTTTGTGTTTCTCCCTGATGCACAGCCACCTTTGTTGATTTTAATTCCCTGTACCTGTACGCCATGTCGTCACTCGTCCCTCCCTCCTTCCCTCCCTCCGTCAGATACTAGTTTTGCGCCTTTTTTCAGACCAGACGCCATAGCACTGGGATCATGGAGCCCGCTCAGATCACCGTGGCAATTATGAGCACTATGAACACCACGCGCATTGTCCTGGAGTATATGCAGAGCCAGGACATGCCAAAGCAAAACCAGGCGAGGAGGCAATTGCAGCGATTGTAGCGCGGTGATGAGAGTGATGAGGAAATTGACATGGACATAGACCTCTCACAAGGCACAGGCCCCAGCAATATGGAAATCATGGTGTTACTGGGGCAGGTTCATGCCGTGGAATGCCGATTCTGGGCCCGGGAAACAAGCACAGACTGGTGGGACCGCATCGTGCTGCAGGTGTGGGACGATTCCCAGTGGCTGCGAAACTTTCGCATGCATAAGGGCACTTTCATGGAACTTTGTGACTTGCTTTCCCCTGCCCTGCAGCGCCAGAATACCAGGATGAGAGCAGCCCTCACAGTTGAGAAGCGAGTGGCGATAGCCCTGTGGAAGCTTGCAACGCCAGACAGCTACCGGTCAGTCGGGAATCAATTTGGAGTGGGCAAATCTACTGTGGGGGCTGCTGTGATCCAAGTTGCCAGGGCAATAAAAGACCTGGTGATATCAAGGATAGTGACTCTGGGAAACGTGCAGGCCATAGTGGATGGCTTTGCTGCAATGGGATTCCCAAACTGTGGTGGGGCGATAGACGGAACCCATATCCCTATCTTGGCACCGGAGCACCAAGCCACCGAGTACATAAACCGCAAGGGGTACTTTTCAATGCTGCTGCAAGCCCTGGTGAATCACAAGGGATGTTTCACCAACATCAACGTGGGATGGCCGGGAAAGGTACATGATGCTCGCGTCTTCAGGCACTCTGGTCTGTTTCGAAAGCTGGAGGAAGGGATTTTCTTCCCGGACCAGAAAATAACCGTTGGGGATGTTGAAATGCCTATCGTGATCCTTGGGGACCCAGCCTACCCCTTAATGCCATGGCTCATGAAGCCGTACACAGGCAGCCTGGACAGTAGTCAGGACCTGTTCAACTACAGGCTGAGCAAGTGCCGAATGGTGGTGGAATGTGCATTTGGATGTTTAAAAGCGTGCTGGCGCAGCTTACTGACTCGCTCAGACCTCAGCGAAAAGAATATCCCCATTGTCATTGCTGCTTGCTGTGCGCTCCACAATCTCTGTGAGAGTAAGGGGGAGACATTTATGGCGGGGTGGGAGGTTGAGGCAAATCGCCTGGCCGCTGATTACGCGCAGCCAGACACCAGGGCGGTTAGAAGAGCACAGCAGGGCGCGGTGCGCATCAGAGAAGCTTTGAAAACGAGTTTTGTGACTGGCCAGGCTACGGTGTGAAACTTCTTTGTTTCTCCTTGATGAACCCTCCGCCCCCCGCCACCCGGTTCACTCTACTTCCCTGTAAACCAACCACCCCACCCTCCCCTCCCCCCTTCGAGCACCACTTGCAGAGGCAATAAAGTCATTGTTACTTCACATTCATGCATTCTTTATTCATTCATCACACAACTAGGGGGATAATTGCCAAGGTAGCCCGGGATGGGTGGGGGAGGAGGGAAGGAAAAGGACACACTGCAGTTTAAAACTTTAACTCTTATTGAAGGCCAGCCTTCTGATGCTCGGGCAATTATCTGGGGTGGAGTGACTGGGTGGCCGGAGGTCCCCCCACCGTGTTCTTGGGCGTCTGGGTGAGGAGGCTATGGAACTTGGGGAGGAGGGCTGTTGGTTACACAGGGGCTGTAGCGGCGGTCTCTGCTCCTGCTTCCTTTCCTGCAGCTCAACCATACGCTGGAGCATATCAGTTTGATGCTCCAGCAGCCGGAGCATCGACTCTTGCCTTCTGTCTGCAAGCTGATGCCACCTATCATCTTCAGCCCGCCACTTGCTCTGTTCATCCCGTAATTCAGCCCGCCACCTCTCCTCTCATTCATACTGTGCTTTTCTGTAGTCTGACATTGACTGCCTCCACACATTCTGCTGTGCTCTGTCAGCGTGGGAGGACATCTGGAGCTCCGTGAACATATCATCCCGAGTCCGCCGTTTTCTCCTTCTAATCTTCACTAGCCTCTGTGAAGGAGAAACATTTGCAGCTGGTGGAGGAGAAGGGAGAGGTGGTTAAAAAAGACACATTTTAGAGAACAATGGGTACACTCTTTCACGTTAAATTTTGCTGTTCACATTACACAGCACATGTGCTTTCGTTACAAGGTCGCATTTTTCCTCTTATATTGAGGGCCTGCCGGTTTGGTGTGAGAGATCACTCACGCAGTGCCAGGCAACAGATTTCGGCTTGCAGGCAGCCATGGTAAGCCACAGTCTTTCGGCTTGTTTAACCTTCTTAACATGTGGGAATGGTTTCAAACAGTAGTGCCCTCATTTCCCATACCAAGCACCCGTTGGGTTGGCCATTTAAAATGGGTTTGCAATGTAAAAGGAGGGCCTGCGGTTTCCGGGTTAACATGCAGCACAAACCCAACTAACCCCCCTCCCCCCCCACACCCAATTCTCGGGGATGATCACTTCACCCCTCCCTCCCACCGCATGGCTAACAGCGGGGAACATTTCTGTTCAGCAGAGCAGGAAGGGGCACCTCTGAATGTCCCCTTAATAAAATCGCCCCATTTCAACCAGGTGACCGTGAATGATATCAGTCTCCTGAGGATAACAAAGAGCAATAAGGAATGGCTGTTGTCTGCATGCCAGCAAACACCGGGACAATACGCTGCCATGCTTTGTTAAGCAATGATTCCAGACTACGTTCTACTGGCCTGGCGTGGTAAAGTGTCCTACCATGGCGGACAGGATAAGGCAGCCCTCCCCAGAAACCTTTTGCAAAGGCTTTGGGAGTACATGAAGGAGAGCTTTCTGGAGATGTCCCTGGATTATTTCCGCTCCATCCCCATACACGTTAACAGACTTTTCCAGTAGCTGTACTGGCCGCGATTGCCAGGGCAAATTAATCATTAATCATTAAACACGCTTGCTTTTAAACCATGTGTAATATTTACAAAGGTACACTCACCAGAGGTCCCCTGTGTGCCCTCAGGGTCTGGGAGCACGCCTTGGGTGAGTTCGGGGGTTACTGGTTCCAGGTCCAGGGTGATAACCATATCCTGGCTGTTGGGGAAACCGGTTTCTCTGCTTCCTTGCTGCTGTGAGCTATCTACATTATCTTCATCCTCATCTTCCTCGTACCCCGAACCCGCTCCCCTGTGTGTTTCTCCAGTGAGAGAGTCATAGCACACGGTTGGGGTAGTGGTGGCTGCACCCCCTAGCATGGCATGCAGCTCCGTGTAGAAGCGGCATGTTTGCGGCTCTGCCCCGGACCTTCCGTTTGCCTCTCTGGCTTTGTGGTAGGCTTGCCTTAGCTCCTTAATTTTCACGTGGCAGTGCTGTGCGTCCCTGTTATGGCCTCTGTCCTTCATGGCCTTGGAGACCTTTTCTAATATTTTGCCATTTCGTTTACTGCTACGGAGTTCAGCTAGCACTGATTCATCTCCCCATATGGCGAGCAGATCCCGTACCTCCCGTTCGGTCCATGATGGAGCTCTTTTGCGACCCATCACGGTTACCTGTGCTGATGAGCTCTGCGTGGTCACCTGTGCTCTCCACGCTGAGCAAACAGGAAATGAAATTCAAACGTTCGCTGAGCTTTTCCTGTCTACCTGGTCAGTGCATCTGAGTTGAGAGTGCTGTCCAGAACGGTCACAATGAAGCACTGTGGGATAGCTCCCGGAGGCCAATAACATCGAATTCCGTCCACACTACCCCAATTCCGACCCGCTAAGGCCGATTTGATCGCTAATCCCCTCGTCGGAGGTGGAGTAAAGAAACCGGTTTAAAGGGCCCTTTAAGTCGAAAGAAAGGGCTTCGTCGTGTGAACGTGTCCAGGGTTAATTCGATTTAACGCTGCTAAAGTCGACCTAAACTCGTAGTGTAGACCAGGCCTCAAGGAGCTGACTGAGGAGATATCTGAGCCATTAGCGATTATCTTCGAAAACTCATGGAAGACGGGAGAGATTCCACAGGACTGGAAGAGGGCAAATCTAGTGCCCATCTATAAAACGGGGAATAAGGACAACCCAGGGAATTACAGACCAGTCAACTTAACTTCTGTACCTGGAAAGATAATGGAGCAAATTAGCAACCAATTTGCAAACACCTAGAAGATGAGAAAGTGATAATTAATGGTTTTTCAAGAACAAATCACTTTAAACCAACCTAACAGGTTTCTTTGACAGGGTAATAAGCCTTATGGATAGCAGAGAAGCAGTAGATGCAATATATCTTTAGTAAGGGTTTTGGTATCACTTAATGATCTTTCCAAATGTTATTTTCACCATTAGCTAACTATTGTAAAGCGCTTTGGATAAAAGCGCTATATAAAAAAACCCTTAATATTAATTAACTTTTTTTTGTTCTACAAATAAAAGCAAACAACTCATATGTTAATATCA
>NW_020673236.1:0-1544 GCF_002925995.2 Terrapene triunguis | reverse complement strand
AGGACCGGAGGCAGGAGGAGAGAGCCCCGCTGCAGTCTCTCTCTAACCGCCCTGCCCCGCCACCAAGTCCCATACCCCCCTCACCCAAAGTCCAAACACGGAGGGGCAGCAGGGGCCGTGAAAACTTTCACTCCACCCCAGCGGACAGCTATAGCAGTAGAAGGCTCTCATTCCCCAAAATCTGAAAAGTCCTTTCCTACCCGCCTCACACAAGACCCCGTCCAAGTTTCACCCCCCCGTTCCATGTGTGGTTGTTAATAAAAAATACGTTTCTGTTCATTACTGTTTCCATCCTCTTCTTTTGGAGGAGAGTCTGTCTGAAGGGGGGGGAAGGGGCTTGGTAATTAGACAGGACAGTCACCTTTAGCAGGGGGCAGGCCCAGCAGCAGGGCACATACACAGTGCAGTGACTAGTAACCCTGGTCAGTCTGGGAGGTGGCTTTCATGTTCTGTGGGGAGGGGCGGGGTTGCTCTGTGACTTTGTGGCGGGGGAGGGCAGTTTAGAAGCATCATTAGCATCACAACACTAAACCCAGGTTTAAAACATTCCCGCGAAAACAGTAATGAAGACAACGGTGTTCATTAGCAAAACAGAACAGATTTTATTTTTTGGGAAGGGGGTGAAGGGAGTAACTGGGTAAAGAAACGGGGGCAAGTTCAGCTTCTGTGTCCACAAACTTAAAAGTCACTGGGTACCCTGCTCAGTCCTGGAACTGGCTTTCAAAGCCTCCCGGATGCACAGCGCGTCCCGCTGGGATCTTCTAATCGCCCGGCTGTCTGGCTGGGCGTAATCAGCAGCCAGGCTATTTGCCTCAACCTCCCACCCCGCCATAAAGGTCTCCCCCTTGCTCTCACAGAGATTGTGGAGCACGCAGCAAGCTGCTATAACGATGGGGATATTGGTTTCGCTGAGATCACAGCGACTCAGTAAGCTTCTCCAAGTAAATACCAGTCAGGGCTGCTCGCATGCGGGTGTCCTTGCGCTTCAGGGCAGGGGACAGCAACTCACAAAGTTCCAGGAAAGTCCCCTTCCGCATGCGAAAGTTTCGCAGCCACTGGGATTCATCCCAGACCTGAAGCACTATGCGGTCCCACCAGTCCGTGCTTGTTTCCCGGGCCCAGAATCGCCGTTCAACAAAATCCACATGCCCCATTGCAAACGTGATGTCCTCGGCGCTGGGTGTCGTGGTTTCTGACAGGCGTGTGCTACTCTCGGAGTTCAGGTCCTCACTCCGCTGCCGTAGCCTCCTCGCCTGATTTCTCTCTATCTGCCTCTGGGAAAGGTGCATGATGAGCTGCGAGGCGTTGACAACGGCCACAACTGCAGCGATGGTCGCAGCGGGATCCATGCTCGCGGTGCTGTGGCGTCCGCGCTGTCACTGACCAGAAAAGTGCGCGAACTGATTTCCCGCCGGCGCTTTCAAGGAGGGAGGGAGGGCGGGAGTGACGATTGGATGACGACAGTTACCCAAAAGCACCCTCGAGACATTTTTTTCCCCCAGAAGGCATTGGGGGCTCGACCCAGAATTCCAATGGGCAGCGGG
>NW_020673235.1:0-4010 GCF_002925995.2 Terrapene triunguis | reverse complement strand
AACCCCTATGCTTTGACCTCTACATGGTGTGGATTTATGTCCTTCAGTTTGGGGGCTCGTCCGGGATGCAAGTTTGTGAACTGGCTGAGGATCTGAGACTGAAATCCAAAAGAGGTGAGTATGTTTACTTTACCACCTCATTAGGCCAGGGATAGAAGTCTCTCATCCCCTTTCAGACACATCTTGTTTCCTTTTTAATTTGTGTGAAGGACCTTAGACACATGTGGTCAAAGCAGTGGGGTTAAATAAGGGTACCACTTGGGAGGGAAGACTTGTGCAAGAGGGTCATGTACTGTTTAAACAACTAAGGGGTGTGTTACGGAGGACTTGAATAACCCACCAGCAAGCGATTGGCCGTGAGTTAAGCCCAGGATTGGCTGGGTACGCAAGCGGTAGGCAGTGCAAACTGGTGGTCCATTTCCTCATTGCACGTAACATTGCAAGTCCTAGGGGAGTGCCCCCCCCCAGGCATGTGACGTACATGCTTTCGAATAGCACAAAGTCTCCAACCAATAAGTCCGGCATGTGTGTGTAAGACACGCTTGGTATTAAGGGTGGGGAGACGTCCTCATGAAATTCAAGGCTGTGGGGAGTTGGAACCATAGCATAAAAAGGGGGAAAAGTAACTCCTCATAAAGGCTGACAAGCATTTAGGGGGGGAAGACGCAAGTTCCCTTCAAGGTCAGCAGCCGGGGTGACGAAAAACCCATGGCGTCAAAAGGAGAGGCAATAATTAGTCCTCGAGAGTACTTGGAATATAAACATGTTAAAACTCGGCAGGCAGCAGCTAAAAAAGCAAACTACTCTGCAGCCGGACCAGAGGCAGATCTAGTTACTTGGTGGAATCATCAGAGAAGTGACAAAACAGACAAAGCAGTAATAGTTATATTAAATATTCTTAACATAAAAAAGAAAGAAATTGCAACTTTAAGATCTCAAAACCAGGCTCTAAGAGATAAGAACCTATGTTCTAAAATATGTAACTGTCTGGAAATTGGAAAAGATCCCAGAGAAAAAGAATCACCATGTCTGGGACACACCTCCAGATTGGGAGGGGGGAGAGCAAACTCCTGGCATATGCCAACCCACCGCTCCGCCGATTAACTATCTGTGGGAAAACTCAGCAGCACAAAGCAGAGGGGAGGAATCAGAACCCCCTCCATACATTTCTTCAAATGACAGGCCAAATTTAAGCACCCACAAAGATAATAAAGGAGCACCACAAGGATTAATTACCCCAGGGGAGCAAGTACTGCGTATGGCTCCAATCAAAACACAGCTAAGGAGGTTCAGAAATGTTAACACGGAGGGTGAACCAGTAAGGGGACTTAGAACAGAAACAACTGAAATTTACCGTCCCTTCACCCCCCAGGAAAAACAGGCACTACTGTCTCATTTACCCGAACTCAAGCATGATAACAAGAATACTGAGTTCTGGGACAAGCTGGATGGCCTGACTGAAATACATGGCCTCCATAGGAAGGACGTTCACATCCTGGTCAAGTTCAAGTGCCTCAGGGATGTGTGGGAGAACCTAGATAATAAATGGAAGACAGGGCGCTGGGCTGAAGATCGTAACCCCAACCCAGCGGGAGGGAATCAGGCTGAAGAACCAGCAGGAATCCCAAACCCTGACGCAGGCACTGTAACAGAATTTAGGAATGCACTAGCTGTTGTTCTAGGAGCCCAGACCACTAACTGGGGGGCTCTGCAGTCTGTGGTTCAGCAGAAGGGGGAGTCTGCCATGTCCTATGCTGAAAAGAAATGGAATGCATTCCGAGCTTATTCAGGTCTGGAGAATATAACATCCCAAGACCATGATGTATTCCTTCAAATCCTAAAGGAAGGGCTGTCTGCAGATCACCAAGCAGTCCTGGCATTAGGCATCTCAGTGGGGGAGACATACTCAGCAGTAATGAAATGGGCCACAGAAGTAGAAAACAGAAAAAAAAGAGGAAGGTAGCAGCAACCACACCCTCCGAAGAAATTGTAGCAGTTCATGCAGTCAGAACCACTATCTGCTTCACATGCAATAAGCCTGGACATCTGGCACGTGACTGTAAAAATAAAAATAAAATCAAAACATGCAGTAGTTGTAAAAGGAGCTCAGGGGAGTAATCAACCCCAGAGCTAGCTGCATTGAATGGGCCAAAGGGTCCAAACAGGAAAGATCATCTCAAAATATAGCCATAATTGCCAGTAATAAAGTAATAATACCAGAGTGGGGGGAAGCCCAGTAGAAACCCTGTGTTCCCTTCACCCTGAAGTGTGGGCAACAGATAAACAAGATTGTGGGCTAGTAAACATGAAGCCTATATCTGTAGAAAGACCAACTCACAAAGCCCACAGGCAGTACCCAATTAAACCAGAAGCCTTAGAGGCAGTTAAAGATATAGTCACTAATTTGGAATCCAGAGGGGTGATTAAAAAAACCACCTCCACAACTAATTCCCTAATTTGGCCCGTCAGGAAGCCAGACGGGACCTGAAGGTTAACCGGGTGACTCCAAAGGCACATCCTATTGTGGCAAGCCCTGCCACTATTCTTAATTTGCTAACATCAGGACATTTAATATTCTCAGTCCTGGACGTAGCTAATGGATTTTGGAGTATTCCCCTTGCAAAGAAAAGTCAGGAGAAATTTGCATTTACATTAGGAGACCAGCAGTACACTTGGACCCGAGTACCTCAGGGGTTCCATAATTCTCCCTCCATATTCCACAGGACAATGGCAGAAGTAATAGCACAAGTGCCTTTGGAAGGGGATACTGTGATACTGCAGTATGTAGATGATTTGCTAATTGCCAGTTCAAATAAAAAGGACCATTTAAAAACCCTAAACAGACTGTTCATGTATCTTCGCGAGGCAGGATTTAAATTAAGCCAAAAAAAAAAAGCCCAATTGCAACAGCAGCAAGTTTTATACCTAGGGCATAACATATCACAGGGAGAAAAGGCACTCACAATAGACAGAAAGCAAGCAATTTGAGAGTTAAAGAAACCACGGACAGTTAAGGAAGTCCGAAAGGTCCTGGGACTCCTTAATTTCTGTAGAACCTATATACCGGAGTACTCAGAGATGGTGGAACCAATTCAAAACCTCACTAGGGGGGGAAAGCCTGCAAATGAGTTAGTAATATGGGGCACAGAGCAAGAGGCGGCATTTATAAAAATAAAACAGGCTTTAGCCTCTGCCCCCAGCCTGGGCTTACCCGATATGGGAAAGCCGTTCCACCTTTACTGTAGCCATAGCGGGACCCAGTATTCTGCTGTACTAACTCAGCTTCAGGGAGACAGACAGCGTCAGGTAGCATACCTATCTACCATAAAACCCCCTGTATCCCAGGGATTACCGGAGTGCATAGCAGCTCTAGATTGTGCTACGTGGGCTGTGAAAGCTTGTGAATCATACACTCTTACGGGGAAATTAGTGCTTCATACACCCCATACACTTATTGATATCCTCAACACCAGGCGACTAAGATCTATAACAGATGCCCGCAGGAGTCAGTGGGAATCAACATTGTGCTTGCAAAACCCTAACTATTCCATAGTAAGAGACAAGGGAATAAATGTAGCCGAATGTCTAAACATAGAGGGAGAGGTACACGAATGTCTTATAGATGGAGAAGAGGAAATGTTGGGAAGAATTAAAGAAGAGCCATTACAGAATCCAGATATAGTTTTGTATGTAGAAGGATCAAGAAAGTATGAAAATGGAGTGCCACACACTGAATGGGCAGTGGTACTCAGTGATGGGACAGTGATAGCGTCAGGTCAGATGGAAGGATCAAAGTCAGCACAAGAAGCGGAGCTAACAGCCCTCACAGAAGCTTTGAGAGTGGGGGAAGGCAAGAAGCTCACTGTATACACAGACAGCAGATATGCATTTGGAGTAGTGCATGACTACATGGACGTGTGGTCACGCAGAGGTTTTATAACAACAACTGGCAAGCCGATTAATAATATGGAAGCAGTTCAAAGACTAACAAAAGCTGCCAAACTACCATC
>NW_020673234.1:0-3324 GCF_002925995.2 Terrapene triunguis | reverse complement strand
AGACAAACAGGGGCATACCAGCTTGACGCCAAAAAATAAAGGCCAGAAGATTGGACCAGTTTGGGAGAAAAATTTACTCAACAGTCAGCTTGTAGTTCTGGGTGGCGAACCATCAGGCCCTCCTGGGCTGATACAATTTTAATTTATGGGACTCCCTCCGTAAGGTTTGGCCCACGAATTTGACATCCTGGTAGAGGAGGGCACTGCGGCTGCTAGGTGCTCCCTCCAAATGCACCTCACACTCCAGGGTTTGTTCCTCTCATCGATCAAGGTCCGCCTGGCTGGTATTTCAGCTTTCCATCCTCTGTTCCAAAGCAGGCTTATCTTCACCCACAATATGACGGCACAGCTTCTAAAAGTTCTGGAGTGTCTCTAGCCGCACGCCTGGGATCCAGTCCCCCCTGGCTCCTGAATCTCATGCTGTTGAGGCTCATAGGGTCTCCCTTTGAGCCTCTGGCTTTCTGCTTCTCTCCTGGAAGGTTTCGTTTAAGGTCACAATAACGTCAGCCCGCAGGGTGTCCGAGATCAGGGTGCTTACTTCGGAGCCGCCCTATACAGTCTTCTACAAGGATAAGGTCCAGCTGCATCCTCACCTGGCGTTTCTGCCCAAGGCTGTTTGCCAGTTTCACACTTGCCAGGACATATACTTACCCGTCTTCTTTCAAAAGTCTCATGCATAGAATGATAGAATCATAGAATATCAGGGTTGGAAGGGACCTCAGGAGGTCATCTAGTCCAACCCCCTGCTCAAAGCAGGACCAATTCCCAATTAAATCATCCCAGCCAGGGCTTTGTCAAGCCGGACCTTAAAAACCTCTAAGGAAGGAGATTCCACCACCTCCCTAGGTAACCCATTCCAATGCTTCACCACCCTCCTAGTGAAAAAGTTTTTCCCAATATCCAACCTAAACCTCCCCCACTGCAACTGAAGACCATTACTCCTTGTTCTGTCATCAGGTACCACTGAGAACAGTCTAGATCCATCCTTTTTGGAACCCCCTTTCAGGTAGTTGAAAGCAGCTATCATATCCCCCCTCATTCTTCTCTTCTGCAGACTAAACAATCCCAATTCCCTCAGCCTCTCCTCATAAGTCATGTGCTCCAACCCCCTAATCATTTTTGTTGCCCTCCGTTGGACTCTTTCCAAATTTTCCACATCTTCTTGTAGTGTGGAGCCCAAAACTGGACACAGTACTCTAGATGAGGCCTCACCAATGTCGAATAGAGGGGAATGATCACATCCCTTGATCTGCTGGCAATGCCCCTACTTATACAGCCCAAAATGCCGTTTGCCTTCTTGGCAACAAGGGCACACTGTTGACTCATATCCAGCTTCTCGTCCACTGTGACCCCTAGGTCCTTTTCTGCAGAACTGCTACCTAGCCATTCGGTCCCTAGCCTGTAGCAGTGCATAGGATTCTTCCGTCCTAAGTGCAGGACTCTGCACTTGTCCTTGTTGAACCTCATCAGGTTTTTTTTGGCCCAATTCTCTAATTTGTCTAGGTCCCTCTGTATCCGATCCCTACCCTCTAGTGTATCTACCACGCCTCCCAGTTTAGTGTCATCTGCAAACTTGCTGAGAGTGCAGTCCACACCATCCTCCAGATCATTAATAAAGATATTAAACAAAACCGGCCCCAGGACCGACCCTTGGGGCACTCCGCTTGAAACCGGCTGCCAACTAGACATGGAGCCATTGATCACTACCCGTTGAGCCCGACGATCTAGCCAGCTTTCTATCCACCTTACAGTCCATTCATCCAGCCCATACTTCTTTAACTTCCTGGCAAGAATACTGTGGGAGACCGTATCAAAAGCTTTGCTAAAGCCAAGGAATAACACATCCACTGCTTTCCTCTCATCCACAGAGCCAGTTATCTCATCATAGAAGGCAGTTAGGTTAGTCAGGCACGACTTCCCCTTGATGAATCCATGCTGACTGTTCCTGATCCCTTTCCTCTCCTCTAAGTGCTTCAGAATTGATTCCTTGAGGACCTGCTCCATGATTCTTCCAGGGACTGAGGTGAGGCTGACTGGCCTGTAGTTCCCCGGATCCTCCTCCTTCCCTTTTTTAAAGATGGGCACTACATTAGCCTTTTTCCAGTCATCTGGGACCTCCGCCGATCGCCATGAGTTTTCAAAGATAATGGCCAATGGCTCTGCAATCACATCCGCCAACTCCTTTAGCACCCTCGGATGCAGTGCATCCGGCCCCATGGATTTGTGCTCATCCAGTTTTTCTAAATAGTCCCGAACCACTTCTTTCTCCACAGACGGTTGGTCACCTCCTCCCCGTACTGTGCTGCCCAGTGCAGCAGTCTGGGAGCTGACCTTGTTTGTGAAGACAGAGGCAAAAAAAGCATTGAGTACATTAGCTTTTTCCACATCCTCTGTCACTAGGTTGCCTCCCTCATTCAGTAAGGGGCCCACACTTTCCTTGACTTTCTTCTTGTTGCTAACATACCTGAAGAAACCCTTCTTGTTACTCTTAATATCTCTTGCTAGCTGCAACTCCAAGTGCGATTTGGCCTTCCTGATTTCACTCTTGCATGCCTGAGCGATATTTTTATACTCCTCCCCTGGTCATTTGTCCAATCTTCCACTTCTTGTAAGCTTCTTTTTTGTGTTTAAGGTCAGCAAGGATTTCACTGTTTAGCCAAGCTGGTCGCCTGCCATATTTACTATTCTTTCTACACATCGGGATGGTTTGTTCCTGCAACCTCAATAAGGATTCTTTAAAATACAGCCAGCTCTCCTGGACCCCTTTGCCCTTCAAGTCACCATGCAGTTGTCTTGGTCATCGCAAACCTAGCTGTCTATGTTTCTAATGATCAAATACCCCATAACTATTACCTGTCTCTTCCTAATAACTGGAGTTCCCTACCCCAGAGAGCTATCCTCAGTGTGAGAGGATACCATGACATCATCTGGAAGGAGGGTCCCAACTATGGAGTTGTTTCCGTCAGTTTCAGCTGGTTGTTCTCTTTCCCTGAGACTTTCATCTTTCTCATCAGCATAGGAGGCTGTCAGACTTGGGATAGGACTACTCTACTGTGTCCTAGAAAGTCTCGTCTGTGTATCTCTCTGTCTCCCTTAGCTCCTCCAATTCAGCCACTCTGGTCTTCAAAGTAAACGGACTCTGAGGGCCAGGAGCTCTTTGCACTGAATGCACACATATGCCACCCACCCATAAGGCAGGTAATTGTACATGCTGCATTCAGTGCAATAAAGTGGGTAGCCCCCACTCTGTTGCTGGAATTCTGCCTGCATTCATAGAATCATAGAATCATAGAATATCAGGGTTGGAAGGGACCTCAGGAGGTC
>NW_020673233.1:0-2130 GCF_002925995.2 Terrapene triunguis | reverse complement strand
AGGTTGGGGGGTTGTCTGTAAGCGAGGACAGGTCTGTCTCCCAAGATCTGTGAGAGTAAAGGATCATCTTTCAGGATAGGTTGTAGATCTCTGATGATGCGCTGGAGAGGTTTTAGTTGGGGGCTGAAGGTGACAGCTAGTGGTGTTCTGTTATTTTCTTTGTTGGCCCTGTCTTGTAGGAGGTGACTTCTGGGTACTCGTCTGGCTCTGTCAATCTGTTTTTTCACTTCAGCAGGTGGGTATTGTAGTTTTAAGAATGCTTGATAGAGATCTTGTAGGTGCTTGTCTCTATCTGAGGGATTGGAGCAAATGCGGTTATATCTTAGAGCATTGTAGACAATGGATCGTGTGGTGTGTCCTGGATGGAAGCTGGAGGCATGTAGGTAAGTGTAGCGGTCAGTAGGTTTCCGGTACAGGGTGGTATTTATGTGACCATCGCTTATTAGCACAGTAGTGTCCAGGAAATGGACTGCTTGTGTGGATTGATCTAGGCTGAGGTTGATGGTGGGATGGAAATTATTGAAATCATGGTGGAATTCCTCAAGGGCTTCTTTTCCATGGGTCCAGATGATGAAGATGTCATCAATGTAGCGCAAGTAGAGTAGGGGCGTTAGGGGACGAGAGCTAAGGAAGCGTTGTTCTAAGTCAGCCATAAAAATGTTGGCATACTGTGGGGCCATGCGGGTACCCATAGCAGTGCCGCTGACTTGAAGGTATATATTGTCCCCAAATGTGAAATAGTTGTGGGTGAGGACAAAGTCACAGAGTTCAGCCACCAGGTTAGCTGTGACATTATCGGGGATACTGTTCCTGATAGCTTGTAGTCCATCTTTGTGTGGAATATTGGTGTAGAGGGCTTCTACGTCCATAGTGGCCAGGATGGTGTTTTCTGGAAGATCACCGATGGATTGTAGTTTCCTCAGGAAGTCAGTAGTATCTCGAAGATAGCTAGGAGTGCTGGTAGCGTAGGGTCTGAGGAGAGAGTCCACATAACCAGACAAGCCTGATGTTAGGGTGCCAATGCCTGAGATGATGGGGCATCCAGGATTTCCAGGTTTATGGATCTTGGGTAGCAAATAGAATGTCCCTGGTCGGGGTTCTAGTCATGTATCTGTACAGATTTGTTCCTGTGCTTTGTCAGGGAGTTTTTGTAGCAGATGGTGTAGTTTCTTTAGGTAATCCTCAGTGGGATCAGAGGATAATGGCTGGTAGAATGTGGTGTTAGAGAGCTGTCTAGCAGCCTCTTGGTCATATTCCAATTTATTCATGATGACGACAGCACCTCCTTTGTCAGCCTTTTTGATAATGATGTCAGGGTTGTTTCTGAGGCTGTAGATGGCGTTGTGTTCAGCATGGCTGAGGTTATGGGGCAAGTGATGTTGCTTATCCACAATTTCAGCCTTTGCACGTTGACGGAAGCAATCTATGTAGAAATCCAGTCTGTTGTTTCGACCGTCCGGAGGAGTCCACGCAGAATCCTTTTTTTTTGTAGTGCTGGTAGGGGGGATTCTGTGGGTTAGTATGCTGTTCAGAGGTTTGTTAGAAATATTCTTTGAGTCGGAGACGTCGAAAGTAGGATTCTAGGTCACCGCAGAACTGTATCATGTTCGTGGGTCTGGAGGGACAAAAGGAGAGGCCCCGAGATAGGACATACTCTTCTGCTGGGCTAAGAGTATAGCTGGAAAGGTTAACAATATTGCTGGGTGGGTTAAGGGAACTACTGTTGTGGCTCCTTGTGGCATGTAGCAGTTTAGATAGTTTAGTGTCCTTTTTCCTTTGTAGAGAGGCAAAGTTTGTCTTGTAAATGGCTTGTCTAGTTTTTGTAAACTCTATCCATGAGGAAGTTTGTGTGGAAGGTTGGTTTCTTATGAGAGTATCCAGTTTTGAGAGCTCATTCTTAATCTTTCCCTGTTTGTTGTATAGGATGCTGATCAGGTGGTTTCGCAGTTTCTTTGAGAGTGTGTGACACAGTCTCTCAGCATAGTCTGTGTGATATGTAGATTGTAATGGATTTTTTACCTTTAGTCCTTTTGGTATGACGTCCATCTGCTTGCATTTGGAAAGGAAGATGATGTCTGTCTGTATCTTGGGAGACAGACCTGTCCTCGCTTACAGACAACCCCCCAACCT
>NW_020673232.1:0-2984 GCF_002925995.2 Terrapene triunguis | reverse complement strand
CACAGACACATCTGCGACTGTCTCCCAACCCAGCCTGTCAGCACACTCCCAGAGGCTAGCGCAGATTAGGCGGAGGAAGAAGAAGACGCGTGAAGACATGTTCTCAGAACTAATGGGCTGCTCCCGAGCCCAGGCAGCCCAGCAGACACAGTGGAGGGAGAACTTGTCACAAATGCACCGAGCAGTCATGGAACGGGAGGAGAGGTGGCGTCAGGAGGACCAGCAGGCTACTGAAAAGCTGCTTGGACTAATGAGGGAGCAAACGGACACGCTCCGGCGCCTTGTGGATGTTCTGCAAGACCGGAGGCAGGAGGACAGAGCCCCGCTGCAGTCTATCTCTAACCGCCCTCCCCCGCCACAAAGTCCCACACCCCCCTCACCCAAAGTCCAAAGAAGGAGGGGCGGCAAGGGCCGTTAAAACTTTCTGTCAACCCCTGCAGACTGCTCTAGCAGTAGAAGGCTCTCATTCGCCAAAATTTGAGAAGTCCTTTCCCACCCACCTCACAGAAGCCCCCGTGCAAGTTTCACCCCCCACGTTTCATGTCTGGTTCATAATAAAATATTCGTTTCTGTTAATTACTGTTTCCATGACTTTCTTTTGGAGGACAGTCTGTCAGAAGGGGGGGAAGGGGCTTGGTAATTGGACAGGACAGTCACCTTTAGCAGGGTACAGAGGCGGGGTCAGGTCCAGCATCAGGACACATACACAGTGCAGTCACTAGTGACCCTGGTCAGTCTGGGAGGTGGTTTTCATGTCCTGGGGGGGAGGAGAGGGTTGCTCTGTGACTTTGTGGCGGGGGAGGGCAGTTACAGATCTTATGCAGCGGTCCTTATCCTGGATCACAGAGCCAGGCAGCAGGGGATCTGTAACCCTACTCCCCCTGCCAGAAAGTCACATAGCCGACACATACACGCAGTCCCCCCCAGGAGTGCTGGCAGGTTCCGTTGAAATAACCAGTCCAGCACTGCGGAGCCTGTCAGTCCTGGAGTTTAGAAGCATCATTTGCATCAGAACACTAAACCCGCCCCCCGCCACAGTCTGCGTCCCCGGTTTAAAACATTCCCGCGAAAACAGTAATACAGACAACGGTGTTCATTAACAAAATAGAACTGATTTTATTTCTTGGGAAGGGGAAGGGGGTGAAGGGGGTATGTAACTGGAGAGGATAGTCAACATGAACTGGGTAAAGAAACGGGGGCAGGTTCAGCTTCTGTGTCCACAAACTTAACAGTCACCGGTTACCCTGCTCAGTCTGGAACCTTGCTTTCAAAGCCTCCCGGATGCACAGCGCGTCCCGCTGGGATCTTCTAATGGCCCGGCTGTCTGGCTGGGCGTAATCAGCAGCCAGGCTATTTGCCTCAACCTCCCACCCCGCCATAAAGGTCTCCCCCTTGCTCTCACAGAGATTGTGGAGCACACAGCAAGCTGCTATAACAATGGGGATATTGGTTTCACTGAGATCACAGCGAGTCAGTAAGCTTCTCCATCTCCCTTTGAGACGGCCAAAAGCACACTCCACCACCATTCTGCACTTGCTCAGACGGTAGTTGAACAGTTCTTTTTCTGTGTCCAGGGCGCCAGTATAGGGCTTCATGAGCCAGGGCATTAGCGGGTAGGCTGGGTCCCCTAGGATCACTGTAGGCATCTGCACATCCCCAACAGTTATTTTGTGGTCCGGGAAGTAAATACCTTCCTGCAGCCGTCTAAAGAGACCAGAGTTCCTGAACACGCGAGCGTCATGAACCTTGCCCGGCCATCCGACGTTGATGTTGGTAAAACGTCCCCTATGGTCCACAAGTGCTTGCAGCACCATTGAAAAGTAGCCCTTTCTGTTAATGTACTGGCTGGCCTGGTGGTCCGGTCCCAGGATAGGGATGTGAGTCACATCTATAGCCCCACCGCAGTTTGGGAATCCCATCGCGGCGAAGCCATCTATGATGGCCTGCGCGTTTCCCAGGGTCACTACCTTTGACAGCAGTACCTTAACGATTGCGTTGGCTACTTGCATCACAACAACCCCCACGGTAGATTTGCCCACACCAAAGTGGTTCGCGACTGACTGGTAGCTGTCTGGCGTTGCAAGCTTCCAGAGGGCTATGGCCACTCGCTTCTGGACAGTCAGGGCTGCTCGCATCCGGGTGTCACTGCGCTTCAGGGCAGGGGACAGCAACTCACAAAGTTCGAGGAAAGTCCCCTTCCGCATGCGAAAGTTTCGCAGTCACTGGGATTCATCCCAGACCTGCAGCACTATGCGGTCCCACCAGTCCGTGCTTGTTTCCCGGGCCCAGAATCGCCGTTCCACAATATCCACATGACCCATTGCCACCGTGATGTCCTGGGCGCTGGGGCTCATGGTTTCTGACAGCTCTGTGCTACTCTCCGACTTCAGGCCATCACAGCGGTGCCGTAGCCTCCTCGCCTGATTTCTCTGCATCTGCCTCAGGGAAAGGTGTATGATAAGCTGCGAGGCGTTGAGAACGGCCACAACTGCAGCGATGGTCGCAGCGTGATCCATGATCGCAGTGCTGTGGCGTCCGCGCTGTCACTGACCAGAAAAGTGCGCGAACTGATTTCCCTCCGGCGCTTTCATGGAGGGAGGGAGGGCGTTAGTGACGGACGGATGACGACACATTTTTTTACCCAGAAGGCATTGGCGGCTCGACCCAGAATTCCAATGGGCAGCGGGGACTGCGGGAACTGTGGGATAGCTGCCCACAGTGCACCGCTTCCAATATCGATGCTCGCCCCGTTAGTGTGGACTCACAAAGTCGAATTACTCTCCTTAGTGTGGACACACACGTTCGACTTTGCAATATCGATTCCACATATTCGATTTAAGTGAAATTGAACTACCCTCGTAGTGTAGACATACCCCAAGATGTAGTAGTTTTTAAACCTTGGAAAAACACCTTGGGAAGCCATACACAAGCCATTGGAACTACAGCCCGCAGGGATTAATTCATGGTGAATACTGAAGTGGATC
>NW_020673231.1:0-1194 GCF_002925995.2 Terrapene triunguis | reverse complement strand
TGTTGCCCACGTTGTACACGGCCTTCCCTATGTGCATTGCATGCCTGTGTGCGCCCCATCGCTCCTCTCCCTCTTTGTACACATGACTCTAGTTCCTTCCAGGTGTATTTTCAGTTAGTACGTAACACCCATGTGCATTGCACAAACACGACACACTACTCCATGTGCACTGCACACAGAATGGCATTGGCTTCTCCTGCACTACACTGCATGTAACAGTGCACCATACACATGTCATGAATAAGGACACTGGCTCTCCACTGGGTGTATTGCATACACATGGCTACACATTGCCCCAGCATGCATTTGCACAACCATTGTACACCATGTGCACACACATGGCCCCCATATCCATTTGCACACCCATTGCACATTTGTTCCATGTCATTTGCCTAAACCATGCCCCCCATATTCATTTGCACACCCATGTGCATCTGAACACACACTCTCGTGTACATTTGCACACCCATGTGTGTCTGAACACACGCTCTTGTGTACATTTGCACACCCACATGTATCTGAACACACGCTCTTGTGTACATTTGCACACTCATGTGCATCTGAACACACGCTCTCGTGTACATTTGCACACACACGTGCATCTGAACACACGCTCTCGTGTACATTTGCACACACACGTGCATCTGAACACACGCTCTCATGTACATGTGCACACCCACGTGCATCTGAACACACGCTCTCGTGCACATTTGCACACCCATTGCCTCAATGTCCATCTTTACACGCACTGCCCCATGGGCATTATCCATTTACACACACACACTGTCTACCCCTTGCCGCCCCTCGTACATTTGCCTACACATTGCACACCCTTTGGCACCCCATGTGCATTTGCACACCCCGTGCCCCCCTATCCGCGCGCACACGGAGCACGCTCACTCCACCCGAAGGACATTGCCCCAGCCGCGCTCTGGTTACTGTCGGCGGACAGCGGCTTTCCTAGTCCCGCCCTTTAAGGACGCGGCCCCGCCCTCGGCCCCTCCCCTTTAAGGTCCGGCGGCCCCGGCGGCGCTGCTCGCTCGCGCTCGGTCTCTCGCGCTGGCCGGGCCCGGACGGGAGCGAGGCTGCGGCGGTTGCTATGGCGGAGTCGGCTCGCGCTGCCTGCCCCTTCCCGCGCTCGCCGCTGCCGGCGGCTGCGCTCGCGCTGCTCCTGCTGCTGGGCGGGCCCGGGGG
>NW_020673230.1:0-3282 GCF_002925995.2 Terrapene triunguis | reverse complement strand
TTTTGCTGTAAGATGGCTACCTTTACATCTGCTATTGTGTGGCCAGGAAGGTTGAAGTGTTCTCCTACAGGTTTTTGTATATTGTCATTCATAGACTCATAGACTTATAGACTTTAAGGTCAGAAGGGACCATTATGGTCATCTAGTCTGACCTCCTGCATGATGCAGGCCACAAAAGCTGACCCACCCACTTTCCCTTAACTCAGCTGTTGAAGTCTCCAGATCGTGATTTAAAGACTTCAAGTCGCAGAGAATCCTCCAGCTTGCGACCCCTGCCCCATGCTGCGGAGGAAGGCGAAAAACCCCCAGGGCCTCTGCCAATCTACCCTGGAGGAAAATTCCTTCCCGACCCCAAATATGGCGATCAGTAGAACCCCGAGCATACAGGCAAGATTCTCCAGCCGGACCCTCATTTTACCAGCGATGGCACGTTATTGCCTAATTGACTAAAATCACGTTATCCCATCAAACCATTCCCTCCATAAGCTTATCTAGCCTAATCTTGAAGCCAGAGAGGTCTTTTGCCCCCACCATTTCCCTCGGAAGGCTGTTCCAAAATTTCACCCCTCTGACGGTTAGAAACCTTCGTCTAATTTCAAGCCTAAACTTCCCCACGGCCAGTTTATATCCATCTGTTCTCGTGTCCACATTAGTACTGAGCTGAAATAATTCCTCTCCCTCCCTGGTATTTATCCCTCTGATATATTTAAAGAGAGCAATCATATCCCCCCTCAGCCTTCTTTTGGTTAAGCTAAACAAACCGAGCTCCTCGAGTCTCCTTTCATAGGAAAGGTTTTCCATTCCTCGGATCATCCTAGTGGCCCTTCTCTGTACCCGTTCCAGTTTGAGTTCATCCTTTTTAAACATAGGAGACCAGAACTGCACGCAGTACTCCAAATGAGGTCTCACCAGTGCCTTGTATAACGGAAGCAGCACCTCCTTGTCCCTACTAGAAATACCTCGCCTAATACATCCCAAGATCGCATTTGCTTTTTTCACGGCCACGTCACATTGCCTACTCACAGTCATCCTGCGGTCAACCAGGACTCCGAGGTCCTTCTCCTCCTCCGTTACTTCCAACCGATGCGTCCCCAGCTTATAACTAAAATTCTTGTTAGTCATCCCTAAATGCATCACCTTACACTTCTCACTATTAAATTTCATCCTATTACTATTACTCCAATTTACAAGGTCATCCAAGTCTCCCTGCAGGATATCCCGATCCTTCTCCGAATTGACAATACCTCCCAACTTTGTGTCATCCGCAAACTTTATCAGCCCACTCCTACATTCGGTTCCGAGGTCAGTAATAAATAGATTAAATAAAATCAGACCCAAAACCGAACCTTGAAGAACCCCACTGGTGACCTCCCTCCAACCTGACAGTTCACCTTTCAGTACTACCCGCTGCAGTCTCCCCTTTAACCAGTTCTTTATCCACCTCTGGATTTTCATATCGATCCCCATCTTTTCCAATTTAACCAATAATTCCTCATGCGGTACCGTATCAAACGCTTTACTGAAATCGAGGTATATTAGATCCACCGCATTTCCTTTATCTAGAAGGTCTGTTACTTTCTCAAAGAAGGAGATCAGGTTGGTTTGGCACGATCTGCCTTTTGTAAACCCATGTTGTAATTTGTCCCAATTGCCATTCACCTCAAGGTCCTTAACTACTTTCTCCTTCAAAATTTTTTCCAAGACCTTGCATACTACAGATGTTAAACTAACAGGCCTGTAGTTACCCGGGTCACTTTTTTTCCCTTTCTTGAAAATAGGAACCACATTAATTATTTTCCAGTCCAACGGTACCACCCCCGAGTTTACAGATTCATTAAAAATTATCGCTAAGGGGCTTGCAATTTCTTGCGCCAGTTCCTTCAATATTCTAGGATGAAGATCATCCGGTCCGCCCGATTTAGTCCCGTTTAGCTGTTCAAGTTTGGCTTCCACCTCCGATACGGTAATGTCAATCCCCCCTCCTTTATTCCCCTCTGTCCTGCTGCCTCTATTCCTAAGCCTTTCATTAGCCTTATTAAAGACCGATGCAAAAATATTCATTTAGATATTGTGCCATGCCTAGATTATCCTTAATCTCCACTCCATCTACATTCTTCAGCGGTCCCACTTCCTCTTTCTTTGTTTTCTTCCTATTTATATGGCTATAAAACCTCTTACTATTGGTTTTAATTCCCCTCGCAAGGTCCAACTCTACATGGCTTTTGGCCTTTCTCACTGCAGTCTACATGCTCTGACCTCAATAAGGTAGGTTTCCTTGCTGATCCCTCCCCTCTTCCATTCTTTGTATGCTTTCTGTTTTTTCTTAATCGCCCCTTTGAGACGCTCGCTCATCCAGCTAGGTCTAAATCTCCTGCCTACTAACCGTTTTCCCTTTCTTGGGATACAGGCCTCGGACAGCTCGTGCAACTTCAACTTGAAATAATCCCAGGCGCCATCTGCCTTTAGATCCCTAAATATGTGTGCCCAATCCACTTCCCTAAGTAGTTGCCTTAATTTATTAAAGTTGGCCTTTTTGAAATCGTAAACCTTAGTCACAGTTTTAATTCTGTTAATCCTTCCATTTAGTTTAAACCGAATCAGCTCATGGTCACTCGAGCCAAGGCTGTCCCCTACAACCATTTCCTCAACGAGGTCCTCACTACTCACCAGCACCAAATCTAAAATGGCATCCCCCCTCGTCGGTTCAGTTACTACTTGATGAAGGAATTCATCTGCTAGCACGTCTAGGAACATCTGAGCCCTATTATTGTTACTAGCATTTGTTCCCCAATCTATATCTGGGAAGTTAAAGTCCCCCATGATTACCCAGTTCTTATTAGTTTTTACTTCCCTAAAAACATTAAATAGTTCCCTGTCTGCATCCAGGCTAGATCCAGGCAGTCTATAGCACACCCCAAGCACTATCCCAGGGGAGGCTCTAGTAGTTCTTTTACCCAGTGTGAGTATTGCCCAGACAGACTCTGTCTTATCCATTCCTGATATCTGACTTGTGTCCATTTATCCTCTTGCGTAGTGACTGTCCAGTTTGGCCAATGTACATTGTAGAGGGGCATTGCTGGCACATGATGGCATATATAACATTGGTGGACGTGCAGGTGAATGAGCCGGTGATGATGTAGCTGATCTGGTTAGGTCCTGTGATGGTGTTGCTGAAACTGCTGAGCTCCAGTTCATTTGCAAATTTGACACTATCAGATCAGAATTAAACAAAGACTGAATGGCTATCCAACTACAGAAGCAGTTTCTCCTCCCTTGGTGTTC
>NW_020673229.1:0-4549 GCF_002925995.2 Terrapene triunguis | reverse complement strand
AACGAGGGAAATGCAATGGCTATAAAAGAAGGAAACAAGTGTGGAACGCCCTCCCAACCTGCATGGGGCCACAGTGTGAAACAGCCAGTCCTCCCCGACAAGCCCTGATGGATTAGGGGATGGGCAGAGAGGGGAGGTGGCCCCAGGGGCCTGGTTGTCTATATCACTGGCAGGAAATCCTACCCCTGGCACCCTGCCGCCAGCCCTCCTTGTATATGTTAATTACAGCTGAAGGATCCTGACTGGGGGGAAGGAATTTAGCAAGTTATCTGCAATATCCTTTCCATCTCTGATTTCTTTGATGCTGTGATCTGAGGAAATCTCCATCCCCACAATTGGCTCTACCAGGCTGGCTGTGAATATAAGAATTAGTAGGGGAAGCAAAAGTGGATGGGAACCTGGGAGGCAGTGACCATGAGATGGTCGAGTTCAGGATCCTGACACAAGGAAGAAAGGAGAGCAGCAGAATATGGACCCTGGACTTCAGAAAAGCAGACTTTGACTCCCTCAGGGAACTGATGGGCAGGATCCCCTGGGAGAATAACATGAGGGGGAAAGGAGTCCAGGAGAGCTGGCTGTATTTTAAAGAATCCTTATTGAGGTTGCAGGAAAAAAACATCCAAATGTGTAGAAAGAACAGTAAATATGGCAGGCGACCAGCTTGGCTTAACAGTGAAATCCTTGCTGACCTTAAATGCAAAAAAGAAGCTTACAAGAAGTGGAAGATTGGACAAATGACCTGGGAGGAGTATAAAAATATTGCTCAGGCATGCAGGAGTGAAATCAGGAAGGCCAAATCACACTTGGAGTTGCAGCTAGCAAGAGATGTTAAGAGTAACAAGAAGGGTTTCTTCAGGTATGTTAGCAACAAGAAGAAAGTCAAGGAAAGTGTGGCTGAATGAGGGAGGCAACCTAGTAACAGAGGATGTGGAAAAAGCTAATGTACTCAATGATTTTTTTGTCTCTGTCTTCACGAACAGGGTCAGCTCCCAGACTGCTGCACTGGGCAGCACAGTATAGGGAGAAGGTGACCAGTCCTCTGTGGAGAAAGAAGTGGTTCGGGACTATTTAGAAAAACTGGACGAGCACAAGTCCATGGGGCCGGATGCGCTGCATCCGAGGGTGCTAAAGGAGTTGGCGGATGTGATTGCAGAGCCATTGGCCATTATCTTTGAAAACTAATGGCGATCGGGGGAGGTCCCGGATGACTGGAAAAAGGCTAATGTAGTGCCCATCTTTAAAAAAGGGAAGAAGGAGGATCCGGGGAACTACAGGCTAGTCAGCCTCACCTCAGTCCCTGGAAAAATCATGGAGCAGGTCCTCAAGGAATCAATTCTGAAGCACTTAGAGGAGAGGAAAGTGATCAGGAACAGTCAGCATGTATTCACCAAGGGCAAGTCATGCCTGACTAACCTAATTGCCTTCTATGAGGAGATAACTGGGTCTGTGGATGAGGGGAAAGCAGTGGATGTGTCATTCCTTGACTTTAGCAAAGCTTTTGATACGGTCTCCCACAGTATTCTTGCCAGCAAGTTAAAGAAGTATGGGCTGGATGAATGGACTATAAGCTGGCTAGATCATCGGGCTCAACGGGTAGTGATCAACGGCTCCATGTCTAGTTGGCAGCCGGTTTCAAGTGGAGTACCCCAGGGGTCGGTCCTGGGGCCGGTTTTGTTCAATATCTTCATTAATGATCTGGAGGATGGCGTGGACTGCACTCTCAGCAAGTTTGCAGATGACACTAAACTGGGAGGAGTGGTAGATACGCTGGAGGGTAGGGACAGGATACAGAGGGACCTAGACAAATTAGAGGATTGGGCCAAAAGAAACCTGATGAGGTTCAACAAGGACAAGTGCAGAGTCCTGCACTTAGGACGGAAGAATCCCATGCACTGTTACAGACTAGGGACCGAATGGCTAGGAAGCAGTTCTGCAGAAAAGGACCTAGGGGTTACAGTGGATGAGAAGCTGGATATGAGTCAACAGTGTGCCCTTGTTGCCAAGAAGGCTAATGGCATTCTGGGCTGTATAAGTAGGGGCATTGCCAGCAGATCGAGGGACGTGATCGTTCCCCTCTATTGGACATTGGCAAGGCCTCATCTGGAGTACTGTGTCCAGTTTTGGGCCCCACACTACAAGAAGGATGTGGAAAAATTGGAAAGAGTCCAGCGGAGGGGAACAAAAATGATTAGGGTGCTGGAGAACATGACTTATGAGGAGAGGCTGAGGGAACTGGGATTATTTAGTCTGCAGAAGAGAAGAATGAGGGGGGATTTGATAGCTGCTTTCAACTACCTGAAAGGGGTTTCCAAAGAGGATGGATCTAGACTGTTCTCAGTGGTACCTGATAACAGAACAAGGAGTAATGGTCTCAAGTTGCAGTTGGGGAGGTTTAGGTTGGATATTAGGAAAAACTTTTTCACTAGGAGGGTGGTGAAGCACTGGAATGGGTTACCTAGGGAGGTGGTGGAATCTCCTTCCTTAGAGGTTTTTAAGGTCAGGCTTGACAAAGCCCTGGCTGGGATGATTTAGTTGGGAATTGGTCCTGCTTTGAGCAAGGGGTTGGACTAGATGACCTCCTGAGGTCCCTTCCAACCCTGATATTCTATGATTCTATGTGTGTGGGGACTTAATTGGCTGTTTCCATTGGATCTCCCGTGGGAGGTCTCTCCATCCTCTCTGGGATCTACATTAACTTGAAAGACCCTCTGGAGTGTGACCCCGACAAAGCCCCTGAATCACTGCTTCCAGTAGCTCCTTACTATGAAGTAAATAACTGGGTTGGTGCTGCCGTTTACAGAGGTCAGCATGCAAGATATGTCAGTCTGGTGATAAGAACTGATAAACTGGAGGAGGTATTGGATACTCCCAGCACTGCACTCCAGCCCCAGTGTCTGCCCAAATTGCAAAAACACATCCTTGTTCCTGCAGTTGGGCATAGTTACAGACAAGACCTTTGGACTCGGCTCACTCATCATGAACCCTCCACTGTGGGTTGCTGGTCTTTCCTGTTCTCCTTCTCTCTCACACACCTGTTAGCAGAGAGCAGACAGAAGGGATCAGTGATTTGGACATCCCCAGCGCTGTTTCACTGATTGTTCCAGCCAGATCCCAGTGAGTGGGAGTGAGAAATATCCAGAGAGATAATGGCCATGGGGGATTCTAGGGACAGAGAGAGACACAGAAGATGACTGATATGTACAGACCAGCCTGGAGAGAGAGAGACTGACAGAGTTAGGGAGACAGAGAGCGATGAAGAGAGGACTAGAAAGGGAGAAAGAGAACATGGGAGGGGCTGTTAGCCATGTATGTGCAGAGAACGGCAGGAGTAAGAAATGTTGGGTGAGAATTGAAGAGTGGGGTTGAGAGAGACAGGGAGAACAGCTATGTATCATTAATGATGACAAAGAGCAGTCCCTTACCTTCCTTCCTTCCCTCCTTCCAACATCCAGGGGCCTGAACCAAGTTTTTACAGGAGTTGGGCTGGGGCAGGTCTGTTTCAGAATCTCTCTGTCTCACGGTCACTAACTGCTGTTCTCACTGTAGGATCTTCATGGGAAAGATCTCTGAGTAACAGTTTAATATAAAGACACTAAGAATTTCCCTGCCAGTCCCGGGGCAGCATCCAACACTCAATCCCTTCCCTGGTCCTGTCAGAGAAATGTCTTCCCCACATTGGGCAGGGTGGCACACAGAGATCACAGTGTCAGGGCATCTCATGACCACTGGGCAGTTTGATAACATCAGACAATGTCAGGGCTATGCTTCCCTTTTCTGTCTGCTTCTGGCCTCCTGCGCATAAAGGAAATGCTTGCACAAGGTTAAGTCTCACAGGATAGAATCACAGAAAGTTGCTCTTCTCTGAGAAAGGTTCCTCGTGTTTTAGGGTGTTACCCTACTGTGTCCATTAGCATGTTCCCCACTAGCCCAAAAAGGCAGATTATAAGAGTGACATCAGTAATGATCACTGCAGGTAAATCATATATTCGGCATTAAGTACTATTTTCTGTATCCCTAGAATACAAGCTGGGCTATGCAGGAGACAGGGACACCCCGCTGAGCTCAGTCATTATGAAACCTCTGCTCTGTGATACTCGGTCTTTCCTTCTCCCCCTCTCACACATACACCTGTTAGCAGAGATCAGACAGAAGGGAATCAGTAACTCGGATATCCCCAGCGCTGTGTTTCACTGATAATTCCATCCTGTCCCCAGTCTCCTGGCCTGGAACAGCCAGATATCAATGAGTGGGAGTGAGAAATATTGAGAGAGATAATGGCCATGGAGGATTCTGGAGACAGAGACAGACAGGGAGAAAGGGGTATGGGAGGAGACCAGCCTGGACAAAGCGAGAGAGAGGGTTAGGGAGGCAGAAACAGAGATTGAGAGGGGCCGTCAGCCTTGTAGGGAGAAGACAGGGGGTGAGAGCTGCAGAGGGGGAGAGAAAGAGAGACCAGCCAAGAATCATTAATGATGGCAAAGAGCAAAGAATCCATCCATAAGAACATAAGAACATAAGAAAGGCCGTACCGGGTCAGACCAAAGGTCCA
>NW_020673228.1:0-1501 GCF_002925995.2 Terrapene triunguis | reverse complement strand
CGGTAGTTGAACAGTTCTTTTTCTGTGTCCAGGGCGCCAGTATAGGGCTTCATGAGCCAGGGCATTAGCGGGTAGGCTGGGTCCCCGAGGATGACTGTAGGCATCTCCACATCCCCAAGAGTTATTTTGTGGTCTGGGAAGTAAATACCTTCCTGCAGCCGTCTAAACAGACCAGAGTTCCTGAACACGCGAGCGTCATGAACCTTGCCCGGCCATCCGACGTAGATGTTTGTAAACCGTCCCCGATGGTCCACCAGTGCTTGCAGCACCATTGAAAAGTAGCCCTTTCTATTGATGTACTGGCTGGCCTGGTGGTCCGGTCCCAGGATAGGGATGTGAGTCCCATCTATAGCCCCACCGCAGTTTGGGAATCCCATCGCGGCAAAGCCATCTATGATGACCTGCGCGTTTCCCAGGGTCACTACCTTTGGGAGCAGTACCTTCACGATTGCCTTGGCTACTTGCATGACAACAACCCCCACGGTAGATTTGCCCACACCAAAGTGGTTCGCGACTGACCGGTAGCTGTCCGGCGTTGCAAGCTTCCAGAGGGCTATGGCCACTCGCTTCTGGACAGTGAGGGCTGCTCGCATGCGGGTGTCCTTGCGCTTCAGGGCAGGGGACAGCAACTCACAAAGTTCGAGGAAAGTCCCCTTCCGCATGCGAAAGTTTCGCAGCCACTGGGATTCATCCCAGACCTGAAGCACTATACGGTCCCACCAGTCCGTGCTTGTTTCCCGGGCCCAGAATCGCCGTTCAACAAAATCCACATGCCCCATTGCCACCGTGATGTCCTGGGCGCTGGGGCTCGTGGTTTCTGACAGCTCTGTGCCACTCTCCGACTTCAGGCTCTCACGGCGGTGCCGTAGCCTCCTCGCCCGATTTCTCTGCATCTGCCTCAGGGAAAGGTGTATGATAAGCTGCGAGGTGTTGAGAACGGCCACAAGTGCAGCGATGGTCGCAGCGTGATCCATGATCGCAGTGCTGTGGCGTCCGCGCTGTTACTGACCAGAAAAGTGCGCGAACTGATTTCCCGCCGGCGCTTTCATGGAGGGAGGGAGGGCGTTAGTGACGGACGGATGACGACAAATTTTTTTTACCCAGAAGGCATTGGCGGCTCGACCCAGAATTCCGATGGGCAGCGGGGACTGCGGGAACTGTGGGATAGCTGCCCACAGTGCACCGCTTCCAATATCGACGCTCGCCCCGTTAGTGTGGACTCACAAAGTCGAATTACTGTCCTTAGTGTGTCCTTAGTGTGGACACACACGTTCGACTTTGCAATATCGATTCCACATATTCGATTTAAGTAAAATCGAATTACCCTCGTAGTGTAGACATACCCTTAGTCAGATACAGGTTATGCAATTCACTGTGTGCCTATGTAACCCACACACCAGTGCCGTAACAAGGGCGAGGCAAGTGAGGCACTTGCCTCGGGCGCCCAAAGCTGAGGGGCGCAGAAAAGGCCCAGAGCGTCCCCACCTGAATGAAAGCTGCT